>NC_085045.1:3943564-4193329 GCF_963692335.1 Osmerus eperlanus | reverse complement strand
CCTTTAGTAAGGTCTGACATAGCTGAGAGTGCCATCTCTCATCTCACACTCTTACGCCGGGCCCTTCACTGACCCAGGTGAGTAAGGTAGAGTCTCTCCCACCTGGCACAATGGAGTCAGCTAGCGGCGTTACCGTGGCGGCATTCTGGCGTTGGAGATGACAAACGACTCTGGCACGTTCCGCAATCGTTGGAAACCAAATCCCACCCCGAGCGCTGGCAGCGCCGTGGCCGGGGCACGTGGAGGAGGAAGCCGTCTGGAGAGGCCGGCTGGCTGGTTGGCCGAGCGGGCCCTGGCTCTCAGCCTGGGAGAGCTCTCCCAGCGGAGGAGGAGGCCCTCTCCGAGGGGCCCCGAGGTGGTCCACCTGAGCCCTTGTCACACTCCGCAGCACGGCATATGTTGCTTCTTCAAACATCGGCTCCGCGTGCCACGACTCGACGCTGCCCACGTGCCTTAAAGTTCCGACAGGGTATCGAACAACTTCGCCGAACGAGTGGCAATCTCATTAAAAGCTAGTTATTTTTGCCAATGTTATCATGTCACAGCGGTCTGATTTGACATTAAGCTTCGGATCTGACTGACATCGTAATTATGGAACATTTGTTGAGTTGGATTGAGCTTGCTCACAAAACTGACAGCTAGAAATGATTTACGTCATGATATCCTAACTATTTACATCTCAAATAATTGATTTGAGATGGAGCGAGACCATCACAGTGTGTGCTGTAATAGTAGAGTGTGTGTGTCTGTGTGACGTGAGCATGTGTTCAGAGACTCCCAGCAAAGTATTTTCGACTTGGCATCCTGACCACATTTTGGAGTGTCAGGTTAAGAGCGGGGCGTCGTGTGTGAGAGGATCCTCGTTCACATTCCAACCGTCACGAGATACGGCAACACATCAACCTTTATACTCGTTCCAAATCGATCACGGCAAAATCACCAGCTTTATTTTTCTCCTCTCCCGATGGATGATGGCACCTCTCACAGACGGGTCAGCCTCGGCTTCTCGGTGCCAGCGAGGCACGGCGTGCCTGTTTATGGACTGTGGCAGCCTGACGTCAACAGTCAGACAGTACACTGTGTGCCTTCTCATTGTCTGACCTCTGGAATGTGCCGACGGTGCAGGGTTCACACTGGTTTAGTGACAGACTCGCATTCTGAGAGAGAGAGAGAGAGAGAGAGAGAGAGAGAGAGAGAGAGAGAGAGAGAGAGAGAGAGAGAGAGAGAGAGAGAGAGAGAGAGAGAGAGAGAGAGAGAGAGAGAGAGAGAGAGAGAGAGAGAGAGAGAGAGAGAGAGAGAGAGAGAGAGAGAGAGAGATTCTAGAATGAAAGACCCTGTGTGTTTGGGGCAGGGAGCCAAAGTGAACAAGGGCCAAAACAAGAAAACCAGTGACCCTCAAGTCGAGGGTAATCATAGAGACCGGGACCCAATCTGACCAGGCTGGAAAAACTAAAGGGTGTTTACCTGGAGCGGAAAAGCGAGAGGATCACCATATTTAGAGAGAGAGAAAAGTCAACAAATTATAGGAATTCAACTGCCATGAGTGTGAGCGACATGCCAGCAGAGTTCTGCCGTATCGTGCTTGTTGGAAATAACAGCAGCAGGAAGCTGGTAATCCCTAGTTCTGCGTTGGGACATCATTTGAAACAGCCAGAAAATATATCTCTATAATTAGGCCGACTTCATGCCTTAATATTCTAACCAGAAGTCTGTATTCCCCACCCATCCTTAATCCCACATTTGTGTGCCAAACTGTAAAAAAGAACAAAAGAAAAAGAGTGTTCCAAATCCCCTCTGCATGTTCCACAGTTAGGAGCATCAGCCAAATGGGAGAGTGCATTAATAAAACATGACTGCATGATTTTTTCCAACCTCAAAGACGCTAACACAGGAAGATGCATTCCCAGCGCAGTGGCTGGGGTTCAGCGCTGGGTAAAGGGAGCAGTCGTCTAACTAGCTCCGATGCGGGCGCTAGGCTACGGGGGCTAGGCTGCAGGGCGCACCAGTGCGCTGTGATCCCGCTTCTGCTCAGCGTTTGCCGAGGATTGATTGGCGTGCTGTTTTGTCATTTATTCATGGGCTTGCTTTCTTCTTCTGTTTCTCCTACAGCTGCCTGGGATGGGCGGAGTGAGTGTGTGTGTGTGTGTGTGTGTGTGAGAGAGAGGAAATGTGAGGACATCACTGGGGGAGAGAAGAGCAGGAACTGGAAGCTTGGCAAGGTGAGAGTCTTGTTAGCAGGCTTTTCACCCCAGCAGAGGAAAATAGATAATAGTATTCACCAAAGCCACAGGACCTAGACTATTTCAGGAAACCCCAAACCACGGCTCTCCACCTCTCCTGGCTTCCTATCCACGTCATTAGGGACTCAACGTCAACATGGGTGGTAACAAAACTTGGCAGCGACAAACTCGTTGTGGGCCAAGAGAGAGGAGCACATTACTTTATATAACTGCTGGGCTAAAAACTGCATTTCAAAAGTGGTGTGGAGACAAACCCAGCTGAACACGAGCTGGGACGGCCGACCGGCAGAGGCCGTGCTCCCCTGGTGCCCTCGGTGAACATTCAACGCTGTCGGTGAGTTTGAGCCACTGTCCAAAACCATCGACCGTTGACTGTACCCCTAGGCCACCACAGTGCAGCCACCAGGCAGCCAAAGAGACTGTACCCCACAAGCACCCCCTACCCCCCCCCCCCCCACACACACACACACACACACACCCTGCGTCTGCCACCCTAGCAACCAGCTGAAGAGGAGACAAGACACCCCACAGAGAGAAGACCTCCGCCTGCTCAGCCTCCGTCAGCGCCTGGGCCGGCGCCAACACACACCCGAGGCCCAACTCTTAAGGCTGCAATAAACATTCATTGCTGTCGGTGGGTTTACATGAGAACAACTCACTGATCAATGAATGCAGACTGCGGTACAAACACCTCGAGGCCTCGACTGAAGCTAGGAGGTACGAGAGGGACCACAGATGAGTCACTGAAGAAGCTCTCTCTACCCAGATGTACGGAGATTAGCAACAACTCTGCAAACCCACATGACCTTACCATTAAACATCATCCGACTTTGTTTTGTAATGGTGTCTGATACCGTGGTACTGATATGGTTTGACCATAGTTATTAATGACCCGTCGACACATGATCCTTTTGACACGCACAGTATATTTGTATACAGTAAATGCAATACATAAAGATGACGTGTAAATAGGTCAAAACATTTGCAAAACAGGGGAACGATGTTAACTGTTATGTGTGAGGGTATCATCGATAGTTTTTCAAAGGGTTATGTTTTTTCGAAGTGAAGCAGGGAGTCCCAGAGTGGGGCTGTCTGATGGGGCAGCTGCAGGGTGCAGACCACAGCACTCCCCACACAGCTGGGAGTGTTCAGCCTTTCACCGTGCCAAAACAATACAGCCTGAAATAGGAGTTTCAACTCAGCAAATTCACTGTGGCAAGAACAATCACAGGGGTGAAGCAGAGCAACACGTTTTCACACAAACTTTCAGATTTGGTTCAAGTGGACCTTCTCAAATAAAACTGAAACAATCTGCGAGCCTGATTCTTGGAAAGTTAATTTCCCCTTCGCTGTCGGTAATTGGAGGAGATACAGACATATGGAAATAATTTCACAGTAATTGCCCTGTAGGGTTATGTTAACATTCTGGGGAATTTCAAGCACATTGACATTCTCCAGTCAAGCCAGACCTAAAGCATGTTTTATCATTTATTTACAGTGGGAAGTGTCTGACAGAGCTATAAGAACCAGCCTGGGTCATCTGTCTTTAAACTGATAAACTGTGTTCTGTTATTTCACCAGGGAATATCACCGCAATACAATCCACGTGTATCTGATATCAGTTTGGCGAAAATCATTAAACGTTTCTTTCCTACATATTTTAGATGCCTATTCTTTGCTCGTTGTCCTATCTCTATGACTATTCTCTCTGTGAATAGGATTATTTCTGAAAAACCCTCTTTAGATGATGTCAACCTAGGAGGTGCTAGGAGACGAGCTAGGGTGTTTGTGACACGCAACACTGGAAGTCGGGCTCGCTCAAAGCCCGGCTTGTTTATCCCCAAAAGGAGTTGGGCTTTGTCATCGCCACACACAGTGAAGTTATAGGCACTGACACAGGGAACAGCATGACCCACTTCTGGATGACCTGGAAACACTCCGCAGGCTTGACCCCCCCCAGCCTCACGCCAACGCGAGTCGCATCAAAGCGGAGGAGAAAAACGGCGAATCGAATCTGGTCATAAATTATTAAAAGTCCAGATGAAGAGAATGCGCGTCGGCCAGAGCGCTAAAGCTTCCAGCACACACGCCGTTACAGCTAAGTCAAATAGCAGGCGCGCACAGCCAAAGAGAAATGACATAAATCAAAGAGTGCATACAGCACCGTTCGAGCACAAATGGAAAGGGAAAAAATTCCCTCCCCCCTACATACAGTTACAGCATCTGTCACCGCTTAATGTAAATCAATGCCCCTTCATGCATGAGTACAATTGGACGGGATTAAAAGGAGGACTCTTAAAAAACACTGGTAAGAGAGCCTGGGTTTGGAAAAATGGCAGAGATGTGAGGATCAAGGACTTCTGTTCTTAAATGACTTTTTGAACACAAGTTTTGAAGTTAGCTCAGTTTATGTGAGGACAAAGGAAAAGCATGTGCTGGGTTTCAGCCAAGTACTTCCATATGAATGTTGAGTTCATAGAGTCCAAGAATGACTGCATGTGGGAGCCATGCATCCTGTGGAAGAAACGACGAATGGCTGCTGCCCCCTTGTGGTTATTACTCCACACTACAACGGGGTGGACCGCTTCGCAGCAACATTTTCTAAACGGGCAGGTCAGGCAACAGAGAAAAGCCCAGAGACGTACCAATCAATGCATTGAATCATGGTGACAATAAAAGTATGCGCATGTGCTATTGGTATACCTAACCAAATCTGTGAGAGAACACACCCCAATTGCCCTTACTGCAACACGGTACTTTACGACCAATTCAACCTTCTTAGAGCAAAGGCCTAGGCCTTATCCAGCTCCAGTGAATAGATATCTGGTAATGATTGACCACGAGACAGAGGCAAACACTAAGCCCCTGATAACCTCACAAATGCCTCGGTGAGCAGTGATTGGTCAGCTGTGACCACTGAGCAGGGGTGTGTGGGAGGGCTGTAGGCCCTGGGCCAGGTCATACTGGAGGTGATCAAGGGGAGGAGCCATCACTGCTGCTGTGAGTGACAGTTGAGATCCTCCTATAGACAGCCTACTATACAGTTTCCAGTGGTCTTGAGTTCCCTCTGCTTTGCATTCAGTCTGATGTAAAACAGACTTTGTATTTACATTCATTTTAGTCACATGATTTCAGAAATGCAAACTGTATAAAATACGTAAATTATATTAAAAGGGTTCAGCTCTGTGCTTCTAAACTGATGTAACAGTTGCTGTTTCACAGGGAGCCTGTGGAGTCGACTACACATAGACAGACAGCAGGTACAGAATCCTTCCATTCAACGTGCCACTTTCTGTTTTCGGGACAACTAAAACTTTGTCTACTCAGTAGAGTTGAAAACAGCTGTTGCAAACTCAGCTATTTGACCTCTGACCTGTGTTTTGGTCGCTGAATGGGGGTCTCTGGATTCCCAGCCCTGTCATAGTATTTACAAGCTAGGGGAGCCCTGGTTGCCCACCCCCCCTCCCCCCTCCACCTTCTCCAGCCCCTTGACCCCCAAATCACCCTTGCCCACTCCGTGCACTTAGGCATCCTGGGAGGAGAATAAGCCAAGGGAGAGCTCTGGTAACCCTGATCCCGCCTCCTCAAGTTTACAACCCAATCAGCCTCAGCCTCATAAATCTATGCCTCCTCCTTCACCAGGGCAACAATGCCAGCCTTTCTCTGGTGCGCAGGTTTAATAGTTCCCCCAAGCTTCCTTCCAGTTATTACAGACTCCCACAGGTTTATAGAGGCCTGGACACAGAGGCTGCTGAGAAAGTCCAGTCCAGCAGAGCGCTGCACACAATCAGGTCAGCATGGAGTCACCGCGGGGTCACAGAGGGTCAGGAGGGTCTGAACTGATACTAACCTCTGACCTCTGTGCTGTGCCACCTGGCACTGCACTCAGGGCAAAGAGGAGCCAAAGTGAACTTCGCCTGAACCTGGACCTGAACATTGGAGCCCCCCCCCCACCCTCAAGGCTCTGCCCCGCCCCTTTCCAGCAGCCAGCAGCCCAGCTGAGAGAGGGATTGAACCAGCAGTCAGTAGAACTACAGAACAAACACAAACACTGTGGGAGGAAATACCACTGAGACCAAAAGACGCTATCAAACTATCAAACTCAATGAAATGAAAATGAAATGAAATTACAATTCAGTAGATGTTTTTGAAAGAGACATTTTTCGTACATAAATTATGCAGTCGTCATAAATGGTTTTATCCAAGAGCCACCAAGTGGTCGTATAATAGGATGTGATTGATGCTGTCTGGAGAAGAAAAAACACTGCCCTCTAGTGGACTTTATGAGTGACAAAAGTGTCATTTTAGTCACCACCAGACAGTGATCTTTAAGCAAGATTCACTGCCATCTAGTGCAAAGGGCCAAACTGCAGGCGTGGGGTGAGGGAGGGCATCTTAAAACATTTATATATGTAATGCTAAAGCTTAAGATTACAAATTCATAATTACACAATGTATTCATGTACTCATTCAGCCTTTAATCATGTATAAATGTAATTGCTGATGCTTTAAAAACAAGTTTGATCTAAATGTTAACCACATGGCACTCTTGGCCTAAGTGTCGTTATTGTCTTTGATAGAACACATAACTATTTGACCACGGTGAAAATTTCTTTAGATTTACCTTGTAAAAGCATCTTCTCACTGAACACAGACGCAGCTGAAGGTGAGCAAGTAACAACACGGGCAACTGTCGATGTCAAGTTAATAAAGTTACAACGATACCGCCATGTGCTAATGCGAATGACTGGCGCTAAATGCTATCTTGCAGGGAGTGAACTTATAGGATCGACTTACCCATCCCATCATTCTGTTCGCCTTCTAGTGAGTGGTCAGCATAGAAGCCTGGAAGACAAAAGGGGGACATTTTGGGACATGAGTGAAAGCGATAGAGAGATCATTTACAGTAGTTAAGAGGTCTGGCTGAGGCCACCGATCCATCATGTTGACTTAGCAGAGAGACCCAGTCAGGGACGAGGGCTGGACCCCCCCCCTCGCCATCTGTGCTGTGAACTGGGTCCATACTAGACGTCTGTCCGCTTCTTATTTACACACACACACACACACACACACGTGCTGGCGGGGCGGGCGGGCGTTCAAACACACGAGTGTGTGGAGTGCCCTGGCTGTGTATCAGTTGCCTCCCACCCTGGTCGGCACGCCGCCCTGATATCAACAGCTGGGGACCCCTGACCCGGCACACGCCAGGCAGCCCACACCCCACACCGGCATATGTTCTCCCCGGAGGATACAGCCCGTGCCAGGACACACACACACAATCCCCCCCAACTCCCATCCCCCCCCCCCCCCCCCCCCACACACACACACACACACACACACACACACACAATGTGCCCCTGTGCTTATGACACCGTGTTCTCCCAGCTTCTTCACACTGATATCACAAGCCTACAAATGGGTCGGTAATTGCTCGGAAAACATTCTCACAAAAGGCAAAGATTATCCCTATCTGAAATCAAGACGCCGAAAAAAATCATCGGCGTTTCAGCTAATAATGGGCTAAGACCCCGGAGAGAGAAGAATGAAACTCCAGTGTGTGGTCTGCTCTCGCTAATCCTCCTGACGGCCGATTGGCCATTATAGCCCGGGGCAGGGAGGGCTTCCAGGGGTAGGCTGGTCTTCTGGAGGATCCTCTGCTGCAGTCCTTTGTGTGTTGACAAAGAAGGGCTGCATCTTTAACCTTTCACCCCTAAAACCCTCCACAGCCTCCAGCGCAATCAGCTCGCAATCAAAACAGCATACTGGTCCTTGTTTGGTTTCTCTATCCCCCTACTGGGACAGGATAAGAGGGTATGCGTGCTCGCTGATGCATTCACTTCAGCGGTCTGGATACTGTAAGTCTTCTGTCGAGAACAGCTTCTGGCAGGGTCGGGGGTGTTAGGCGACACCTCAAAGGGAACGGGGCCAACTAGAGTGACCAAGAAGCCCAGCTATCGAGAATACGTCAAAACATGTCTTCCCGTACTGTACGACGATGTAAAGCCAAAGCGGTAGAAAAAAAATATCAACCGTATACCATTCCACATTCCTTTCCACCGAGCCATATGGCGAGGTTGGCGGTGCGAGGCCCCAGTGCAGGGGTTCAAACACAATACACATGCAACAAAGTGTAGCTTTGGATGTACAGCAAGTCCCCGGCACACCCCCACCCATTAGCGCGGCCCCTCGTGTCAGTTTGGAACCATCTCGGAACACTTGGGGCCCCCATCGAAAAACCCTCATCAGGCCCCTACATCAGTCCATCACTGTCCCAGATCGTCTGTCCCAGATGGCCAGTGTTCCGCTTGGCCAGCGGAGGGGCACACCAGCCTGTCACCGGAGTAGAGTGGCCTCTACCTGTCAGCCTGGCCTTATCTTACCACCAAGCCCTGCCACATCTATCACATGTCACACTGGGAGGCCTGGCCAAGAATGAAGCCAGGAGAAAGGAGGGGAGGGGGGGGGGGGGGGGTAGAAGAAAGTGAGGGAAGGAAGGAAGGAGGGAAGGAAGGGAGAAACAAGAAGTTCCGACGGTTGCCTGTTGAAAAGAATGCGCTCTCTCAAGCTGAATGGTGATTGGCAGTTACAGTGCTCCCCTCCCCCTCCCTTCCCCTCTAGACAGTGACTGAAGATTGATGGGAAGAGGCAGAGACAGATACATCATTGTTTTCACGACAATACAGGACTAAATGAATCACCTGCTATGAGAAGCCACAGTTGAACCGCCCCTGGGCAGAAGTGCCAAAGACAACCTTTTCCTACAGACACAACAGAGCATGTCTTGGGGAGTTTCAAAGATAAGTGTCACTGCGCTATGAAAAGCCTGAAACGGCAGATGGAAGGCTATATCCATGTTGAGGGGGAGCACACAGCCTAGCACTGTTACCTGATATTAGTCCTGATCCTAGGCCTGGATCGCCTCACATTAGGCGGGTCACTGCTTTTGTACCAGGGGTGGTTCAGCTACGGTAGTTTTACTGGGGTGGGTCCTTAGTGCCTCATGCTGGAGGTCCATTCTACCTGACTTCTTAATGTGGGTGTTAATTAATTGACTGGAGTGCTACCTGAACATGATCCCAAGTACCCAAGGGAGTTCTCCATTTGTCTTCTTCCGCTTCCAACCACAGGCCAACGTTTCTCTCTGACCTCTCCTCAAGAAGACAGAGGGGATTGTGGACTTGGCATAGAGCATAATTAGCCGTCTCAGTCAAAGGCGAAGGCCACCTCGCCATTCACCGTGGTGGATTTTCCCTAAGTGACAGATTGTGGGCAAAAACAAGGGTGCGCGCTCGCTCCACAGGCTGCGACGTGGCCAATCCTTTTGACCTCCACACCTGACCCCTGACCCGGCCGTGTAACATCACGCAGCACAATGTCGACTCTGTCCCCTCCTCTGTTCCTGGCTAACAATGCATGCTGCCCCGACTCGCTGACGGTTCTCTCTCCGGCCTGCTCTTCCCGACGGGGCCTCAAGTTCACTACGGCGTCCTGTACTCTGCCCTGAGCCCTCGGTCTCAACCACAGGCTCTTCTTTATACTCTACTAAGACACTGAGAAAGAACATATCCACTCATTGCAAAACACTGCCTTCTGGATGTTCGCGGGACAATAATCCCTCAAAACTTCCCCCCCACGTTTACATTTTCACAAGCGTCTAGTGGAAAGAAAATGAAGTCACGTTGATTGAGATGTGAAGCTGATGTCTCTATCTGGGGGGATTGTGAGAGTCTGAGCAGAGGGTCAAGCCCTGGTCAGAGAGAGAGGGGAGGGGCTTCCTCACCACTGCTTGACACGCTCAAAGGATCCAACTTCCCTTTCATCATAACAGGGGTCGGGGTTTTACTACCTCTGAGCTGGATTGCGTGGGCGCACACACACACACAGCACAAACACATTCACAGGGCGAAAGGGCATCTTAAAATAATCATCGCGCAAAGACAAATTAACGGCTGAGACATTAAGGAGTGCGCTTGTGACTTTTTACTTCAGATTCTCATCCAAGTTTGTAGTGTAGAATGTCTAGCTAGCTGGGCAAACTGGCTGTGTCGTGAGGTAATGGGAAGGTTCACAGAAGGAGGTTCGAAAATTGTTAGCGGATTCCTGTTAAAATAGTCATTGGGCATGGGACTGTGTATCTTTGCTGTTGACTGTGAAATTACTGTGGTGTCAGAGGCAGATATTTACTTGGCTATACTAAATCTATGAGTTTGGCCTGATGGTTCTTTCAGAACCAATAACCTCTGAACAATGCAAAAAAAGGACCCTTTTCTCACAGAGGACAGACCTTAGCAGTCAAAAACTGACACATTTTTTGGATACTCTATCAAGGGGCAATTTCTAAAAGCAATAAAGACAACTCACGAATCTGAAGGAAAAAGCCATTGCTTTTTAACAGTCGTTAACAACGACATCCTCTGGTTCGGTGAGACACACTTCCACAGGAAGGACATTTCTTCTCTACATACCAAGTTCGGTGCTTTACAGCCTCCTGTAAACTCATCCTCCACCCAAATTCAAACTCAAATTGAAGACATTTATGGCTCTTGGCTGGCTAAAGTGTTGAATATCACAGAGCCCTGACAAAAGCCTGTCCCTGGGCTCACAGACCAGCGGTGTCACTGTACCAACTGCCTGGAAGCACTTACTGTACGGGCTCCCCACAAAACACACTTTACGACCCCCTCTCACCAACCCCACTACATCTCAATCCCAGCTGTTAAGTCCCCCTGACCCTAAAGGCACTGTTGCTTTCTGTGGGCTTGCATGAATAAACAACATCCACTGCTGCCTCCAGCCAAGTTATTGCCTCCTTGCATGCGACCAGGCTGGTTCTCCTCCTGCATGCTCTCTCGCTCTCGCTCTCTCGAGCTCATGGATCAAGTGAAGGTTGTAAATACTTTCCTGGGTCAGATGGAGGTCAGTTAGAGACTCGGCCATTATTACTTCAAGAGCAACATCTCCAATAGCTCTGGTCTCACAGCAGCCCAGAGGGAACATTATTACCTCCTCTGTGTGTGGACCCCAATAAAGACATGCCGCGACGCATAAAGAAAACGACAACTCTGTACTGAGAGTTTTCTGAGATCTGTGAAAGATGTTTCCAGTGTGCCTATATTGATACTATGGTGCATTGTGCAAGGTCTGTATTGACACGTTATCAGACCCCTGTTGTTGGGCTCCTAAAGTAGACATGATCTGATTATCCCCCTTGCTCAGTTTCAAGTCAGGGATGACCAGAGGAATGTGGTGTTGCCTGGTAACAGCACTGTCAGTGCCCAGGGACAGGATGAGGACCTTGGAGCACCATTATTTCTTTCTCCCTCTCTCTCCATCTCTCTCTCCTTTCACAGATGCAGAGACACAGTCAAGATATAACATCAATGAGAAATATGTCTATAAAACAACACAGATATGTTGAAATACAAATAAATCATTTTAAAATGGCGAGTATAACATTTTATATTGTTCTAGGAATGTTTTATATATTTTTTTTTATATATCCAGTATATAAAAATTAAAAAAATGATTGTATCTAAACTAAACTGTGATGCACACATCGTTTTTTGAATAAAGTTGATACGTTCACAGTAAATCATGAACATTTACAATGAAGCAGTCTTATCTTCACACCCATTCATCAATGTAATTGCCATACTTTTTCTATCGGCCTTTGATTTTCCAGTCCTTTCGTACATAAATCTTTCTTTATGTAGCCAAATAAATACTCAACATAACTGACATTTTATTGTCATTTTCATCAAATTTCACAATATCTACAGTGACTGCTCTTCCCAAACCAGTAATCTAAAGACAAATCTAAAGAGAGAATGAGCCTTAATGTCCCTGGACTGCTGTGTTGACAAAAATCAGTAGATAGGAGAAGGAATTAAGGGAGTTGAGTTAAGACCATCCCCTGGCCAAGAGACATGATTGATGACATCTGCCTGCTGTGACCCTCCACCCCTCTCCCCTCTCCCACCCCCTGTACTGTACTCCGCAGTCCTCATTCACCTTCACCGCAGGGGGCTCATCCTGTCCTTCCTCTGTCTCCACCCACAACACAGCTATTCCCCCCAGGGAAAGGAAAGCCTGTGGGCTTCTTCCCCTCCACCCCCTCCACAGTGGAAGGCTGACAAAGCACTCTCTTTCACTCCTCTGGCAAAAGCTGCCTTGCAAGCCTCAACCCCTGAGGACAAACACCACTGCATCCACCGAAACATATTCTTTCTGTTTTGCTTAATGCGAGCACAATTACATTAAAACAAGATCAGTTTCATTGATTAGAGACGACAAAAAAGCCTTCCTGTCAATTTTGATTGAATCAGTGAGAATGGATATTTGATTAAAAGGGAATGGAAATTAGGCATTAATCACAAATTACAATGAAAGTATATGAAAACATTTTAGTAAGCTGTAAGTATTCTTGTCCAATTTGTGAAGATTTCTGTTAATAGGCATTTAGCCAACTTAACGTATTTTCCCTGTGTTTTTTTGTAAATGATTTGTGAATGTAAGCTGTAGGTAACATTATATATGTAAACCTTTTTGGCAGTATTCATTTTGGGCAATGTATGAGTGTGTATAAAATGTAATTTAAAGATTGTTTAAATTATTTTTCCAAATGCAAAACATATCCAATAGGCAAACAATTTAATTGCAAACGAAACTACCCAAATTGCCTTTGATTGATTTTGTGACTCGTCATTAAAACAAAAGCAAAGCAAAATAACCCTATATTTGAAATGAATGCGGTAAGTCCGTATACATTATGTAAGATGTTCGACAGTACCAAGGCTATTTGAAAGTAATTGAAACCATTAGGCCCTAATTAATACACATTAAATCTCGAGAAGGAAAGGCCCGTTTTGTCTAAAGAGCTCTTGGCAAACACTGAATTTCTAAATTAGCTCGACACATTTCGAAAGGATGTTTGTTTTAGTTTGTTTCTTAAAATCTTGCAAATGAATCTTTGTACTCTTTGACGCATTTTGCTAAATGGCATTGGCGTTTATCCACACGGAACAAGGAGTGTGCAGACTCAGTCCGATACTGTGTCAACAACGGTTTATGCCTTTCGAAAGAAAATGTAACAGACTAGTCAATTTGCATACTAATTATGTCCGCACCTGTAGCTTATAGAGCAAATGGTAAAATAATCAGTAGCCTAGTCTCCCTGGCATGTGATTGGCAGTAAATGCATCCATTTAATTTCAGATTAAACAGAGTTTATCATTTAATTAAAACAAAGTTCTTAAGATTAAAAAAAAAATGGTAGCTTGTTTTAACTGCTTTTATTCTGTCGTTGTACACAATTTGGTACATTTCATTTGGAACTATGGGCTCGAGCTATGGGCCTTCTCTTACTGGTCATTTCCAGTGCCACAGGCAACACATGAATTTGTGACTAAACCGAACTGCTTTAGGGCGTTCTCCAAGTTCAAAAGTTCACCTTTTACGATCTCCAAAAGACCAATGACTACCCACGTCCAAATAAAAACATCTCTACCTCTGTTCCCAGTAGACAACAAGCCCATCAAAATATAAAACTAATGGAAATGCTGATGTACTGATACCCAACATTACAAGTAAAACATATGGAATAAATCAAATCTGATTTCAATATGTAAACATGTTTGAAGAACAATTCAGTTGTGCGTACACTTTTGTATTTTGTTGGTCTTTTTTTTATGCTGTGTTTGATACAAATACAATAGGCCTATGGCGAGTAAGCAACAAATAGGATGAGATAGACAGGTAGGACTACATTTACAGTACATTTACAGTTGGCTATTCCAAATCGTGAAATGTAGCCTAACAGTTCTTATATTTTAGTATTTGTGAATGTACACAGGTTACACAAAAACAAATTGCGCACATGAAAAACGTAACGGTCAAAACAATGGTGTTTACATGTCACCTACACACTCCCAATGGAAGTGGGGTATAGGGATGGAGATACTCACCATTAACGGACTTCGCACTGTTCTTCTCTGAGTATTCGAACCCATTTGTCCTCTTCTCTATCTCCATCCTTCTTCATGAAAGCTGCACTGGATTCTATGAACCGGACGCTTTAGACAACTATTTAATTCGTAACTGCTATAGCGCTTTGCTTCGCGGTCCTCCGCTCTTTGGATCACTACGCGGACCGTGGTCCCATGCTCACTGGTGTCAGTAAAATAACAGTTCATTCACATCGCTGACCCACACCCCCTACACAAATTACGCAATGACGCACGCGTTGTGGGCATTCTGGGTTATGTAGGGTTTGGTCGTCGTGGTTGTAGTCGATGGGGTAGACATACAGAGATGGTGTAAACCACTTACTGGTTATTGTGCTCAACTGAAAAATACCAATTATATTGGATATCTATAAAAAGGATTCTGTACTCTAAATAACGAATGTTTTGCATGTAGACAAGGTGTCCATAAAAATATTAGGGTATACGCCACATTTTTACCAGATTGAGCAAAATGTGACCTCAGGTCTGTGCCCGAGAGTCGGATATATAAGTATGTTTTACGTTGTGGTAATTTATTTACACGAAATTGTAGGAAAATTCATCGCCATAACCTCCTTGATCAGTGTTAGGCTACGGTCTAACAGAATACCAGACGATGGCGCTACAGCCCTTTCAAAGTTCATAGGTTTCTGTCTTTGTTGTTTATCGATTTGTCTAATTTATTATACAAACATATATATTCACATATAAACTGAATTTTAATGTATACCATACTTAGCTACCATGTTATTATTGAGTCATATGGTAAACAGAATACACATGCATTCAGTCAAGCCATGGTCTACAGTGCAACTTCTTTATAAGACTGTAACATGTTAATTAATACAAATGTTTCAGTCCACTACATTAAATAACATAACAGAGAGAGAGGGAGAGAGGGAGATAGAGAGTAAGAGAGAGAGGACTTATCGATAGTGAAATCATGCCAAGTTGTGTCCACATTGCCCCTCCCATCTGTAAAGGACAGAAGACCGGTGGAAGATTTACAAATGATGCTAAGAGTGGAGGGCACACGGACTGTGCTTGAGCTCGTGAAAGTGAATGTTTCACGCATTACAGCAACACTGCACGCAAATTGGACACATGGCAATGGAGTAATGATGTTTGGAGCGGATGTTTGATAACCTTATGGATTTAAAACAGTAACTGCTCTCGCCATTCATTGTATTAGGGCAAAGGAAATCTGTATAATTAATCAAGCGTTGCCGAGAAAATGTGGAGACTTACGAATATGTTAACTTGCCTTCTGGTCTTGTGTAAGGATATCAATGCGCAGAGCAAGGTAAGTCAAATATAACTGTGAAGTGTTATGTACTCCCTGTGTAGTAAAACCTGTACAGTCTGTGTAGTTCACCTGTGGAGTATCTAAACCTTCATCATCTGTGGCAGGTTGCCTGCATAAATACCTTGTTCGTCTACATGCAAACCTCAATTTGTATTTTCAATAAGAAACTCACCATTTACTGCATGCGCGTAATTGTTTTCAGCATTGCTTAATTCTCGTCCTATGACATGATCACAACTGTCTTAATGAGTAATGATAATTTATCTTATTGTCTGCCTTTATCAATTTGCTCAGAGTTGAGTCCATTCATGTTCCATCAAAGGATACACCAGCTCAACACTGAATGAAAAGTGAATGAAAAGAGCTGTTGCAAAAAAAGTAAAGGATTTTCATATCAGGATTCACATTCCATTTTATTAAACAAGGAAGGTGTCCCAGAACAGTGTACACCCTTCCAATTGCTGCCTACTGTTTATTGGAAGAGGGATCCACCCCATCAATCCATTCGGACAAATCGTTACACCTTTTACATTTCACACTATTTTCACAACATATCTTGTCATCCACCACAAATATCACCCTTTAATATAAGACAGTCTGGAAAATGTGTTTTATGAGTCGTCACATTACCTATCTAGGGAAGGAATCCAACTGGCCATCCTCTCAGATGAGGACTCATGTGGAGCGCATGGAGGTAGATGAGGACCGGGAGGAGGGGGCACCCAGTGGGGTAACAGTAATATCTGCCATGCCTTGTTTGCACAGCTGCTGGACTTCAGTAACCCCTCTCCCATGGTAGAGAGGGAGCGGAGGCAGATTAGCTCTCCCCTGAGGACAGTCTCATCCCTGCTCCCCACACAGTCCTGAGTGGATGCCCCCCCCCCCCCAGCCCCCCGCTGGAGTAAAACATGGGCACAGGAGACCCAGGGAACGAGTTTGTTCTCACTAGTGTGAAGGTGACGCAGCGCTGGGGGGGGGGGGGGGGTTGGGCTGGGGGGCGGGGTCACACTGTAAGTTCACGTCGTGCTTTTGCAGTTGTCTCGTAAATAAACATCTGCAGCACAGTCCATAATGGGGGGGGGGGGGGGGGGGGCGGGGAACGGAAGGTCGCCAAGTAAATGTGTGACTGCTGTGACATTCAGTGCTGCGGTCTGTCTTATATTGCCCTGTCCCCAGTGGCCCCTGTCCCCAAGGGACCTCAGTCTCTTGGCCAGACTAAAAGCTCAGAGATGATTAGAAGACTCAGTAGAGGACGCACAGGGCATTACGCAGTGGTTTGGGAAAAAGGCACCTGCCTCTTGTTTTGCTTGTAAACCAATCCGGGGACGTTGCAAGGTCGTTTTTGGGTCCGAGGGCCAGAGGGAGGACACAGTCAGGAAAAGAGGAGACTTTGTGTGACACTGGGGCTTGATGAAGGGAGTGGACTGAGCGTGTCTCTCTCTGAGGGACAGCCAGACCCTCGGCCACACGGCTGAGACAGAACTCCCGGGAACGGCAGGAAATGAGCCCAGGAGCGAGAGGCCGGGGGAACCTGCCTTCCATCACCCCTGTACAATGCTCTGTCAAATCCAAAACTCTTGATAGAAAATCTTTTTCTTTTTTTGTATAGAACCTTGAAGTTCTATTTACAGTATGGTCGCCCTGTGCGTGACAATACAACGGTGAGGCTGTTAAGTTTGCACCATTGTAGGCATTCCCCAGTCTCCTCAGACTGTGTATCTGAGTGGGTCTATAGTACATGAAACAGGCACTTTCTGCTTCTCTAATTGGAACTAACTGATGCCTTCGAGCACCAATCACACACGCACACGGTCTGCCAAGATATAATAAAGTCTGTGCCCCCGGATTTTTATTTAAAGCGTGTTTGATTGTCATGATATACAAAACAGTCAATGATTCAAACCTGGAGCCACGCAATTCCTTTTATCCTGCTGTCAGAAACATCCCTCATCAATCTCCAGCATCTGGATCGAGAACAAAGGCCACGCCAGCTAATTTCATCCATAACAGACAACTCACATAAACCAATAATGGAGAGATAACAGTTGGTGAATGAATAACCAGACAGAAAACAGATGAGTGTTTGGACACATAAACAGCCCTGGCAGGAATGTGGATGTGTACTCCCAAAAGTAAAGTCCTCTGTGAGCTTGTGTTCAGCTAATTGACGCCCCAGTGTTAATGCAAGTATTCCTGCGCATGTTAGAGACTCCAATCTCATGGTTCGTCTACTTGCCAGAAAAGGTTTAAATTGCCATTTGTTCTCCAGGTTAAGCCATCCAGTGGCACGGCAAGACTGTTTTATCATAAGCACCACTAATTAGATTAAGACTCAGGTGGATACTCTTGGGTATTGGACCCTCATTTAGTCTTAATTTAGACTGGAGAGCAGAGTTATTGGGATGTTG
Organism: Osmerus eperlanus; assembly: GCF_963692335.1. NCBI lineage: Eukaryota > Metazoa > Chordata > Actinopteri > Osmeriformes > Osmeridae > Osmerus > Osmerus eperlanus. The sequence continues at coordinate 4,175,373 of NC_085045.1, read as the reverse complement.
CGCGTCATGATTCAATTGAAGCACATACCTTGTACATATGTAGTCCTTCCATCTCTATGTCTTACTCATAGCTTAGCTGTCATTTACTAGAACCTTCCATCTGGTTTATTTAGCAAAAGCAACAAAGTAGGGAAAGTGTTTGATACCTTCATAAGTGGTCGACGGAACTAGACTTATAAATAACTAATTTGCCCAAAATCTAATTATCCATTGTTTAGTCAGGCAGTAGGTCTATACCAACTGACCAAACACAAGGAATGAGAAGAAAGGATATCCTTGTTTATGTGACCCAAGGCTGGAGACAGGTGGCTGTTACTGTAACACTTAAAACCATGTTGCCTGCATCTAAAGATAAGGCTTACAAGGACTCAGAATCTGCCGGCTATTGTGTTATAACGCTGCTTTTAGTTGTCGTGAGCACAAATGGGGTTTTATTTCATCAGTCACTGTGCTCTGCTGGCTGAGACCTTCAGCCACTGACCTGATAGTGTACGCTAAAGTGTGTGAATGTGAGCCTGTGCTTTATTGTGAAGTCAAAAGTTTGTGTTTGGTCTATTCTCTTGACTTCAAACTTGACCGCACTCGAAAAGGTCAAAGCCAAAAACCTCCAAACTCAAAGCGTCCGTCGAGCTCTCTTCGCTCCTAATTACGGCCACGCTCTGCTGTCTGCTCTTGTGTTGAGACTGAAGTTGGCATCGGACGCTACAGTTGATGAGGGCACAGTAACTGTCTTCAGCCCACAGCCATGTCATTTTTAAAGGATCATAATAAGGCCAGAGCTCTAGTCCAGAATAAAAGACGCAGAAAGGAGACTGCAAAGTACTGGCACGGTATAACCCTGTGGGCTACACCGAATATGAGTCCAATCATTTGGGTTGAGAAGGCAACCGCAAAAGCTGGCAGGAATCCCCTCATATATGCCATCCCACAGCACTCAAGCCCAAGTTGCTAAGGAGCAGCTGAGGTCTTGCTGGGGTTTGGCTGGTCATGGCTGGGGTTGAACAATGAGGCCCGGCAGGTCCATGGCCAGAGCCTCTCAGAGAGAAGTTTAATCTGCTAATCCACTCTGTTTTCATGGGGTTGGAGGATTTGTCAACCTTCTGCTTTTTTTTACTGGACATGGGTCAGGAGCAGGCCGGGTCTGGCCTGGCCACAGCACAGAGGAGTCCTGTCCCATTATCAAACACCCTCTGAGTGCGTCTGCGGCAATGGAGGGCAGCGCCCCCCACTCCACCTCTGTCACTCAGCCCTGCATTCCTCCACTAATGAGCCCCCTGTCCACCCCGCGCGTCTGCCCCCTCTCCCCACCCGCACTTCCAAAACCCTTCCCCTCACCAGCCAGTGAGATACAGCCTCTCTCAGCCTCCGAGACAGTCCACCAGGCTCTGTCCTAATCACCCAGAGCGAGCGTAGGCGCTCCACGCACGGCTGTACTGGCATGAGCACGCGCGCCGATCCAACAACAGGTAGAGAGATACAGATGAGCTTCCTGTTACATTTACATTTAGCAGACGCGCTTATCCAGAGCGACTTACAGTAAGTACAGGGACATTCCCCCGAGGCAAGTAGGGTGAAGTGCCTTGCCCAAGGACACGTCATTTTTGCACGGCCGGGAATCGAACCAGCGACCTTCTGATTACTAGCCCGATTCCCTAACCACCTGACTCCTCTTGGTCGAGGGCAGGCCTCGTCTCCCAGCAGACTGAGTCTGCGAGGCGGCCGAGACGCTCGCTCCGTCCTGATCCGACGTGGCAGAGCGGGAGCTCAGACGGAGCCACGTTTCAAAAGAGATCAGGGGGGCAAGAGGCCGACGGGATTCTTTAATGAAGGATCTCCATAATGCCGCATTCTTTGCGCTGCCGTAAGTGGTACCACATGTGTCTCTGCCCCGGGAGGTTTATAGAGACCCTTAAATCTCACCGGGGGGAAGATGACAGTTTAAGCCCACGGACAGAAGGGTCGGGCCGCTCGGCCCTGGAGGTGATGGAAGATGAGCTCAGCGTCGGGAAAGTGTGGTGACCTCCTGACCTCGAAACGAGAGAGATGGACGGAGAGAAAGGGGCTAGCTGCAAGACGGGAGTCAGACAGGAGGAGACAGACTTTAGATGTATTCCAATACCTTAAGCTCTAACAGAATGAGGTCACTGATAACTCAGCAAGAGGGTTTTACATTTTCATGTTTTGCAATGGGGCCGTGATAGGAAGGAATAACTCTGGACATGTTCGAACTTGACTGTTGATGTTAGTGATGGTCTCCCTTTCCCTGTTTGCCTCCCCTTCTCTCTTGAAAAAAAAACATTCGGTTCAAAAGTGTCTCCATGCGCCTGACATGAGGAGTGAGGAGTCCTAACCCCTACACACAGCTGGTGATAAGAGCTTTATGAATAATGATTGTCCCAATGGCTTTTATCTGAGTTAAGACAGTTTGTCTTCAAATAAGGGGAAACACATGCCTAGTGGTCAGGTTCATTTTTATTGCTTTTCTTTCTCCGCTAAGAAACATTATTCGTCTACATCCACCGGAGGAGAAAGTCCATTTTCTCAGACTCACCGCTGAGAGGAGAGAACCTGAGCTCAGTCTGGGAGTCTGCCAGGTCACGGGGTAGATTAGTGTAATAGGAAGGCCCGACCCCGAGCATCGATCACCCGGTCAGATAGAGTTGCATTCTCAGAAAGCGTCCGGCGCGGTAATGCCGTCTCACATCCTGACCCACGCTGTGACATCATAGCGGACAGTGAATGCCCCCCGTTACCGGACCACGTCCACTTCATGCTTGTCAGGGATACTTATTCCTGCTCAAGTCCACTGGGCACCCCTGTAATCCGACGCCCCCCCTTCCCACCCCCTTCTCCTCCCACCTCCCCCCCCCCCCCTTCTCCCTCTCCAGATCTTCGGGGAGACGGAGCCGGTGAGGATGACGTCGGAGGGCTCCGACTGCCGCTGCAAGTGCGTGATGCGGCCGCTCAGCCGGGACGCGTGCGCCCACCTGCGCAGCGGCAGCGCCCGCCCGGAGGACTTCTACACGGTGGAGACGGTCAGCTCCGGCTCCGACTGCAAGTGCTCGTGCACGGCCCCGCCCTCCTCCCTCAACCCCTGCGAGAACGAGTGGAAGATGGAGAGGCTGAAGAAGCAGGCCCCCGAGCTGCTGAAGGCAAGTACTAGACGGCCGCTCCTCGTTGGCCGAACGGGGGCCCCCAGCTGATCAGCTCTGATTCGTCGACAGAATCAAGGACCGGCGAGAGACGGAGGTCACGGTTCTTGTTTTGATATAGCGCTGGCCGACAACCATGGGAATGGCCCCGAAATAAATGCCTCCCCGTTTTACACATGCGTTTCCCATGACCTCACTCAAGTTCGATCAGATCCCCATCTGTGGAGGCCATCACGGCACAGCACCTTTGCGTTTGTATTGAAGTGCACATTTGATATTTTTACTGACAGAGGAGGCACGCTATGCTCCATACGTGGGGAACAACCAGATCCAGATGTTTGATCAGACTTGGTTTAGATTTGCCACACTGTAGATTAGCCCTGCCTGTCTGGCTACTACACATCTTAGTGGTCACTATTCCTAAACTAAAGGATTGTGTTACAAATAACAGGCCTAAAATAAGTGTGATTCAATATGCCTTGAAGAGTATTATGAGACTGTGTAAGACCAAAAATGTGTTTTTTGGTCAGGTCTTGAGAGTGCGCAGTAGTTTGCAGGTGTTTCAGCTCTGAGGCTTGCCAATTGAACTGTTGTAGTCAATACTAGTAATCAACAGGAGTGTTTTCATGGTTTTGTAGGTCGTATTGAATTCCAATTCACAATCCAACTGACTCTCATCAACCTGTCGGCCCGCTTTGTTGTGATGAATGCTCCTCTCTGTGTTTTGTGACCGCTCAGTTGCAATCAATGGTGGACCTACTGGAGGGAACCCTGTTCAGTTTGGATATGATGAAGGTCCACTCCTACATCAACAAGGTCGTCTCCCAGATGAACACCCTGGAGGAGGTGGGGAGAAAGCTGCCAGTTCTACAACCTCAGGATGACACAAGACACCCAGACTGGGCTTCTTTGAGCCTTAACCTATGCAGGGGTTCAGTGGGTTGTGGAGCTGCCAAACTATTAGGGCTGACTGTCTATTTGATGCCAACAGTGACCTTATTTAACAGTTTGCAATTGAATACTTGTGATTCCCCTCTGAAACACATGGTTACAGTATCCTAACTGTCTATAAACTTGCTGCTATTTGTCCTCCTAAAGGCTGCAGGAGATTGTAGAGCTGGTGGGAGAAGTAAAATCCTTATAATGTATTGACACAGGCCCCTGTTTAGTTAGCAAGTTACTTCCATTCGAGTCACACAATGGACTAGCTGGATCTTGAGAGAATGTGGGTTTGTTTTTCAGACTATCAAGACCAACCTCACGCGGGATAATGAGTTTGTGAGGGACAGCATGACCACTCTGACCAATCAGTTCAAGAGATACGAGAACTACTCCAACGTCATGCTGACCATAAAGAAAGAGATATCCAGCCTTAGCGCGCAGCTGCTTCAGAAAGGCACCATGGAAAACAAAGCTCAGGTAACTCACACACACACACATCAACATCCTCAAGCTCATAGGCCGAACCGTCTAAACCAATGGCATGAATGTCAACGTTTACAGGACACCAATGATGAGAAAACCAAGGATGCCGTGAAATCTCCCAACAAAAAAACCCCCGCGTCCAAACCCCCTCCCAAGACGCCCAAGGAGAAGGTCGTCAAGCCCAAGAAAGAGAACTTCAAACCGGGGAAGGCCGTCAAGCCCGACCCCACAGCCAAGGCCAAGGTGGCCGGGCACCAGCCCGGGGTGGTGAGGGGCATCACGTACTACAAAGCTGCCAAGGTGGACGGGGACGGCCATGGCACAGGCGGTAAAGGTGAGGAAAGGCAGTTCCTCCTCCACACAGGAAACTCCGCTCAACCCTCAGAAAAGGGTCGGGGTTGACTTCAGCTGAGGGCCCGCCCAGCTGTCATGAGCTCATCTGGGAACCAGTTGAACCAGTTGTTACTGTGAGCTAAAACACCCCAAATAAGGAAACATGTCACAGTTTATCACATTTATGCTGAACCATAAAAACACCAGAGAATATTATTTCAGTTACCCCGCAGAGAGTCATTGCCACACAATACAAGCCCAACCTTAAGAATTCCCATTGAAATATGTTTTGGGAAGTATAAAGAAGACAATAGAAATATCTTAAATCTCTGCATCTTTGTTTTGTGGAAACAAAACAATAAATCCATCGGGTCATGGATCCCCACATACTCAATAGGGCCTTCTTTGGTGTTGTGTTCTACGAAACAGCCTTTGCCTGCAGAGGGATTGAATTTCTTGTGTGCATTCACTGGTCAGGAAATCCAAAATCTTTTATTGACAAAATACATGCAGCTAATGGAATGCCGTCTGTGTGGAACACTTCCACATCCATGACATGCCTCCGCCTCACGCCCCCACACGCAATGTGCGGGGGACCCTCCTCACTCTGAAGATAAAAGCCGACCAAACATTTCCTGACTCCTTCCAATCCTCTTTGAGTCTAGTTGAGTGAATAGGTATGCCGCGTTTGCACAGGACGCACACGCACTGACGCTGTCAGGCCCTGTGTTCTGCCCTGTCCGGTCGTTCAGCCTCACTGCGGAGACTCCCTCCACACCTGTCAGAGTGAAGAAGAGAACCACCTACTTCCCAGGATGAAAGAAAACAAAGTCTTTCGAACCGGCATTGTTCTCAATCTTGAAACCCAAGCGAAGCCCTACGACGCTGTCCCCTATCCGAATCAGTCCCTTCCTCGCACATCCCTCGGAGGAGGCATGTGGTCAGCTAGCGTGCACATCCAGCCGTCTGAGGTGGAGAGGGCGCGTGTCGGGCAGATGCTGCCCTTCTGTGGCCCTGCCTTTAAATCTCCCACATCTGTCGGGCAGCACAGGAAGTGAGAGCATGAGGAGCGGAGGAGGAGGCAGCCTGCCCTCTGGTCTGCTCTGCTGCTTTCTCTCCTCTCTCCCTCTTCCTCTCTGTCTCTCTCTCTTCCTCTCTGTCTCTCTTTCTTCCCCTCTTCCTCTCTGTCTCCCTCTCTCTCCCTCTCTCTTCCTCTCTGTCCCTCCCTCTTCCTCTCTGTCTCTCTCTCTCTTGCCCTCTGTCTCCCTGTTTCTCTTCATCTCTGTCTCTCTTTCTCTCCATCCCTTTCTCTCTGTTCCCCTCTGTCTCGCTCTCTCTCTCTCTCTGTTCCTATCTCTTTAGCTCTCTGTTCCTGTCTTCTCTGTGGTCAGGGATGGGAACAAGGGGGGCTGTGGAATTCTGTATACAAATCCAGAGACAGCAGCGGGTCAGGCAGGGAGGAGAGGAGAAACAAAGAGAGAGGAAGCCTCAAGCTGTCATCTGTGGGCTGCATAGTAAATGTATGTCTTTGATGTGGCCCAGAGATGCTGACCCACATACAGAACAAAACTTTACATTACAACAGGCTCCTGTAGTAAATACTGTTTAAACACACTTCTTAAAAAAAAAACACCTACTGGATGGGATCCGTTTCACTCAATTATAATACTTTATTATAATCAAACATGTTTGGCTTTGGTTTCAGTACAGACCCTTGTACATTTGTATTAGCCTCTTATTTTCACACTCGTTCTCCATGAATGCAGTCCCCGTTGCAGGGATTGAGATAACTATCCGTAATGAAAACTAGCAGAAAACACATGGCCAGGCAGAAAATGAGTGAATTGACTTCCTCGAACAGAATCCCATGGCCTCCCTCCCAACGCTCTCTCCTTTTTTTCACAGACCACAGTGCCAAAGCACACACTCAGCATGTTATAGAGAGCCACTCGGAGGACGGGGACTCGGAGATCGTGCTGGAGAATGCCGAAGCCGCAGCGGGTGAGACCACAACCGTGGCGGCTGCCAGCGCCACCACCACCATAACAACAACAACAGCAGCAACAACAACCACCATAGCCCCGCCCACTACCACGGCCCCCACCAGCAGCAGTGGCACCTTCAGAGCAGACAGACCAGCCCCCACCATCGTGCTCATGCTGGACAACTCGGACAACAACAGCAGGCCTCTGCTACACCGGGCAGGTAACCTGACCAAGCCTGAGAATGGACTGAGGAAACAATAGTGGGATCTTTTTTGTTTATATGCAAATTAAACCGTTTTGGAATGTGTTTTCTTTCGGATTTATTCAGTGGTGTTTATTGGCTGTCAAAATCCCATTTCGACGTGGAAGTGTGTGAATAGAAACCTGTGGTGAAACTCCTCAGAGTGGTGCTGTGGTGTTGACTGTGTGATGTTCCCCCTTGGCAGGGAAGATCCTGGACTGCGAGGGGACCCTGGCATCTATCTCCCCCCCGGAGAAGCAGCACAGCTATGGGAGGAACGAGGGGGCCTGGATGAAGGACCCCCTCGCTAAGGACTCCAAGATCTACGTCACCAACTACTACTACGGCAACAACCTGGTGGAGTTCCGAAACCTGGATAACTTCAAACAGGGTACGGGGTCACTCCAGTTTGCATCGTCATAACGAATATGAAATGTCAAGAATGTTGCTTCAACGTGGCTTCAGTGAGTCTGTGTTACCCTCACCATCCAGTGGCGTAGAAGATATCTAGCCCCTTCCATGTGCATCTTGACAGACAAATCGGATTAACTCCCCGTTAGATTATCTCCGTGCATAGGTCAGGCCTAGTTGATTGAAATGTGTTTAGACAACAGGCTTTAAAATGCACTTCCACTTCCCTTTCATATCCGTCAGGGTGGTGAGTTTACCATCGTGTGCGGATGACTAGGTATCTTGGTGAGTGGCTGTGATGCCTGGCGAGTCTGACATGTGCGCAGACCTCTCCTTTGAACTGTGTAGAGCGAGAGGGATTAGGGCCATGGGTTAGAATCAGGGGGGGGGGGGGGGGGGCGGGGGGAAGGGGGGGCGAAGCATGACAAGTTTTTTTGGGTCCCGCACCCAGCTTCCCCTCTCTATGGAGAGATGATATAACAACTCTAATGAGGTAGCAGAGTGACACCAGCAGAACATATGTTTCGCACAGGAGGACCAGCCAGGGGAATGTTTTGTCTCCTGTAAAGCACTGTGTATACTTTCCTGGACTTGTCCAAATATTTCCGTGATGCGGTTGGTATTCCGACGTGGCCACAGCTAGAGCATGTTGATAGAATACCCTCCCGTGGGCTGTATAGGAGGTGGAGCAAAAAGCTTACGGGAGTATTGCCATATTTGGTCCTAGGTCGCTGGAGCAACCTCTTCAAGCTGCCCTACAACTGGATCGGCACGGGCCACGTGGTGTACAACGGCGCCTTCTACTACAACCGGGCGTTCACCAAGAACATCATCAAGTACGACCTGCGGATGCGCTACGTGGCCGCCTGGACCCTCCTCCACGACGTGGTGTACGAGGACACCACCCCCTGGAAGTGGAGGGGCCACTCGGACATCGACTTCGCCGTGGACGAGAGCGGCCTGTGGGTGATCTACCCGGCCACGGACTACGACTACTCCCAGCAGGAGGTGATCGTCATCGCCAAGCTGGACCCCGGGGACCTGTCGGTGAAGAAGGAGACCACCTGGAGGACGGGGCTGAAGAGGAACTCGTACGGGAACTGCTTCATCATCTGCGGCGTGCTGTACGCCGTGGACGTGTACAACCAGAAGGAGGGCGAGGTCAACTACGCCTACGACACTCACACCAACACCGAGGCCGTCCCACGCCTGCCCTTCACCAACGAGTACGCCTTCACCACCCAGATCGACTACAACCCCAAGGAGAAGGTCCTGTACGCCTGGGACAACGGCCACCAGCTCACCTACAACATAGACTTCGTTGACCAATGAGCACAGACATTTGCGTTCAGGATTTGCCAATAGGACATCGGTGCGGCCGGGTAGCTATGACAACTGATACAATGCTCAATAATTGACAGTCCAGCAGCAGGCCATTTTGGATTGAACTCGAAGAATATTACTCCAGCAACTTTTGATGCATGTTATCGGGATACAAAGCAAAATACGACGCAGACCATACTGCCCCAGCAGTGCACCTCATCAATGTTGGGATCTGACTATGTCATGACTGATATTTTATTCTACCAATTATAAATCATTTCAATTGTCCATCAACTCCTACCACCAAGCTCTTGTATCATCTCAATTAGAAATATTGGATATTTAGTGCAAACTTTCACATTTGTTATAGTGAGGATGAAAATGCTTTGAATATATATATAAACTCACAAAACTCAAATGTTTTTGTCGACAAGTCTATATTTAAGATTTTGTATGTAATTTGCCTTGTCTATCGGTTATTGCTTATTTGCCTTTATCCTACATTTCCATGTTTGTATTTGTTAGTTTAAAGATAGTGCCCTTGCTGTTCATAACACACTATTACATAATCACAATTCCGTAAGAATTTTTGAAGCATATGAACCTGTAAACATGGACAATCCAAATACATGAAACGACATACAGTACACTATGGACGCACACGTGTTAATCTAAAAAAGCAAGGCTAAACCAGTGCCTGAAATTGGAGAGAAGATTCATGATTATGATTGTGGAGTGGGCAGTGATTGTTATCAGTCAATAGCTTATAAAAACCACTAATTCAAATGACCTTTAACATAAATTCTTACAGAGTTAGCTACAGAGAAGTTTTCTTGATTTAGACTTAATTTGAAACCAACACTCTTAACGCCTATTGCCTGTTCTGGGTTTTCTTCTTGAGGATTTTGACTTTAGTGCACTCGGGAAGTGCAGCATAGTAATGTGTTCATTTACAATGATAAGTGGCATTGTTTACTAAACTCTTTTTACAGGGATAATTCTATCTGGAAATATTATATGACACTAAACATATTGTGTATGTGCTATAGGTGAAATAAAAATACATTTTTACAGAAAGGCTCTGTTGTGAAACTCCATCTGCAGAGACCCACGAAATGTGTCATGGAGAGGTCTGAAAGAGACTTTCCTTTCCAAGTGTTGACAGGATCCTGCCGAATGACTCCACCCACTCCTCTCTGTTTGTTGCGCAGGCTTTTCTCCCTGAATATCAATATAAATGAGGTGGTTTGAGGCATGTTTCGTTCCAGCACAAAGGTCAGGGTGTTCTGCTTGAGTTGAAGCCCAAAATCATCCAAAGGAACAGCCCTGAGGTCATGGACATAGGGGCGGGGCAGACCTGATCGCCTGGCTCAGAGTGGTGCCGTGCTGGAGGGGATGAGTGGAAATGAACCGTGAGCTCAAACAAGGGGTGTGGTCCTCCCATGTGGTCCTTATTTAGGGGAACTCAACCTCCCCCGCAGCGCCTCTATTTAAAGCACAGCTTTGCACACAATGACGGATTTCTTTCCCCCACTGAAGCCGCCAAACACACCCACAGCGTTAGAGAGGAGCGAGCCGGCGAGCCTGATGAATGTGCCTCCACGGTGGGCCGGTCTCCTGCGGTCACACACCTCGGCCAACAGAATGCCGGCCGAGCGGCGAGGCCAATCGCTGACTCCGCCACCAAACCACTGACATGTTGTTGTCGCGGGGACAATGATGCGTGTACAGCGATGGTGTGTTGGGTGATGAACAGTGACAATTCACATGACCCGGGGTAATGGGGTCTCCCCCTCTAACCCAAGGGCTCCCCTGTTAGCCGTGAGGCGCTCACCCTGATTCTGTTGACAGCAGGAGGGCCTCTGGCTTGTGGGATGACCCTGATTATCAGCACCATGGGTCCCCCCCCCCCATCAGCAGGTCTGTGTGTTCTGACTCCTGCTCGCACCGTCCCTGTCTACTGATGGAAGCAGCAACAACACGTCTGTGTGGAAGGAGGGATCCGGGCTGGTCCAGAGAACGCTCTCCAAGGACCCCTGGGCTCTCCAGGTATGATGTCACCCTCTAAGACTGCAGAGACCCTCTCCTTTGCTTGTTCTACCCACGTCTCAGATACACACCCTGCACTGAACGACTGCACTGGGACCTCTGTACATTATTCTCATTATACACGTAAAGAAAAAGCACACTTCCAGCCAAGAAACCCCGGGATCGTGCGGAGGACTGTAACACAAGGAGAGAAATGACATAATGATTGACGGGCCAGATAGCTGTGATCTGTTGCTAATCATAGTCTTCTTGGCACTGAAACGTCAAGTGAGGCAGACACCATGCACAAGCTATTGGAGATCACTTGGGAGAGCCAGGCAACAATAGAACTGAACTCCAGAACTATTCTACACAACAGATCTCTGTTTAAGAGATTGTGTAGCATGTTAAAAAAAAATCTATTTCGCTTCACTGAGCCTCCATGCTCTAATATATGACATTGTTCTGTGTCAATATACAATTCCTCTTTAAAACATATTGCTAACACATTCCAAAGGTGCTGACTAAATGAAATGCCTTCAGGAAACTGAGTTGATGAAGGCTTAAGCTTGCGTATGACAATGCGCACAGGCTCAACGTGACTTCAATTAAGATTCTTCTGGCTATTTCCTGCAACAGTCACTTTGAAAGGGAGCAGGATGTGGGACAGCAGATTGAGAACAGGGAGCTGTTTCCTAATCAGGAGGTGAACGGTGTTCGCCATGAACGGTCTTGCCGGGAAACCTGTGCTCGCTCCATGCTCTGATGTGCAAGACATGGCCCAGGGGTCTAATACTCAATAACTATCCAATTAAAGCTATTAAAGACTTTCCTTTCCGTCTGTCTGTGGGAGTTGGCACCCGGTCAATAGTGTCTTGTGTCCATCGCAAAGGGGGCTTTCCTGAGGTCTTGAGTGGTGGTCGACGGGAGAGCAGCAAAAGGAAGCCATTGTAGGAGACACAATGGAGTCTTTGGAGATTACGGAGGAGGAGAGCATGTGTCAAGACCCCGAGTCGAATGCATTGTCGGCTACAATTCGTAGCGGCGAACTCGACACAAGTACGAGCCTTCCCACTCAGACATGCATGTACTACTTTCTGAAATGCGCTCCAGGGCACACAGACAGTTGTAAAGTCAGATTTCTCACTGAGTACAGTGCCTCCATAAATCAGGGCGGGTCAGGTGTGAGGTCGAATGATAACAGATGAAATATTAGCGTCCCTGTCACATTTGAATACAATAGCGTTATTCAGGAGTGGAAACAGATAGCAGGTAGGGCCAACAAATGATCCCTGTATAAAACACGACTTGAAATTCAAGAACCCCTAGGGGCTTCATCCAAAACACTAAACAGATCTCAGATATATTTTCAGCCCTTGGCCAGGGAGAGAGCACCATCTGGTCACCATGGTGACCAAAGATACATCTGTCAACAAACGGGCTCAGAGGATGTGTCTGATGGGCTGTAATTACAGATGCCTCTCCAGATTACGCTGAATCCGCTAGTTTTGACCCACGGCTGTTTCAATATCATGTAACCTGATAAACTAATCACGTAAAAATTAATGCATGATACAAGGATACTAGGTACGGCCCGGCCTACTATGGAGGGAACGTCTTAATGTAATGAAGGAGACAAAAGCTCTCAGCCTTGGCAAGACTCAAGGCCATCAGCGTACAGAGAAATGACTGTGATTCGATCTGAGTGCACCGGTGGTATGACATCATCTCTGTTTTACAGTACTGTCGCTCAGAATTGCTGACTCCACCAAAAGCTATGTTGTCCTTCCTGTTCCTGTTAGAGAACAAACCCTGGAGAAAGACAAAGGTTGAGTCAATAATAGAGAAATCCCTGACCCAAAAAACGAACAAATCACTTCCAGACCACATTTACAACAGCAACACCCTCTTTCCGTATTTTTTCGAAACAAAAGAACAAATAAAACAAAGATCCTAATATTTTCCTGGGCCCAGCATGAAAGGGGAGAGTCTTACGTCTCGCACGATGGGATGGGAACAGCACTGCTGGGTGTTGGGGAGCAGAGGGATGTCCCAACAGGCTGGGTCCAGGCCAAGAACAATGTACTGTGAAGCTCTGAGAGAGTCACACCTCGGAGTCTGAGGCCTCATGCGATCCTCAACAACAGCTGGGCTGGACTGGTACTGGGGAACGGCACCAAAAAGACGACTTCACCCTCCTCAACCCTATTGCCCCTCAGTCACGCTGCCCTGCCCAGACACATTGTGCCAGCCTGAATCAGGACCAGTAATAACATCGTTCTACAGCTGCTGTGGCAGACAGGGGGAACATGGCTGGAATCCACATGTCCAGCTATGACACGGTTGATTTACGGTGCAGCTATTGACGTGCCATTTACTGATTGGTGTTTGAGCTGCCCATGCAAAATGACCCTTTGATTTATGATGCTGGTAAAGACACAAAGAAGCTTTGGAAAATGTTGACACATTTCGGAGGCCCAAGAAGACTTTGGAGTAAACAACTCCAGTACAGAAACATGTCATCATAACAATAACACAATTACAGAAAACACAAAATGAATGTCATCTAAGTCACAGCATCCATCGAAGCATTGATTTGGACAGTGCTGGGGCAAAGTTGGTTTTCCTCAGTGTAGAAATGGAATTTGAGTGAAACTGCCAACAGCTCCACAGAGATCTCAGAAGACATTGATGTTCATTACTAGGCCAGTGTGTCCTCTGGCCTTTTGGGCTGGAATGCTCGCTTGGCGACAGCCTGCAAAATCGAAGCGAATAAAGAATGTGGCCATTGTACCCTACTTCAGATCCCTCTTGCATTTAACACTTCCACTACACACATATGCACACACACAACACACTCTACAAATACACATACTCGCATCACAGACAGCTGTTGTTCTGAGCTAATCTGGAGCTAAACACGATGACACATCTCTCCACTATACAGAGCCCCGCTAAGGAATCTGCTCACATAGAGCTTTATTCATAGGACAGTGCATGGAGGCTCTGTGGAAAAGGATCTGGCCGGCAGTTGAAACATTTCTGAGGATGAGTAGGAAGTCCTGAATGATAAACAAGCTTTTCTCCGAAGGTGCCTGAACCCAGGGTCCCGAGACGAAACACGTCCCTAGGACTTCCCCTGGCCTCGATCTCTGTCACCCATCCGCACTAAATCATCCGCTTCCTCATCCAGCACTACCAGACGGGTCGTTTCCTGATTCCACCACTGGATCAAAGATGTGTTCCAATACCAAGTTGGAACACACGGCTTGTTCCGTTTGTTCCAGAGGATGCATATTCCTATTGGGTCGCCACAGTGAGTCCTGGAAGCACCTTGAGGGAGCAGGGACTCTGGTGAGAGCCAGCAGCAGAGGGGAGCCTGTCTCCCATTAGAGAGGGGAGCGTTATGAGTCACATGGCTGCTCCACCTCCCAGCTAATCCCTGCAGGAACAATATACACGCTCCCTCCAGGGGCTGAGCATGACCTGCAGTTAACTAACTGCAGAGCGCCGTAAAGGAGAAGCTCAGCTACGTGGGATGCATGTGCATGTGGTGACCTCTGCATCCATAGCAACAACGCCACACAGCCAAAATTGGGATTCACAAAGATATGCCTCTCCCTGCTGAGGATGTAGATGTATGGATCAAATGACATTTGATGCTGTAACTCAATCCGATCTAATCCATCTATAGGAGACACATAGCCAGGCAGGCTTTTCACACCAGGCGTGATGCATTGGGTCCAACTGCTCCCGAATCAATTTCACAGCAGTGAAGCTGTGGAAAGCCTCCATGTAATCCCCTCTGGCCTGCACACACCAGGACTCACTGGTAGCACAGATTCAGTTTCTCCACTGGAAGGGATGAGACTGGGTTTTTATTATCGCTAATGCCTGGAGTTTCAGGCATCCGGGCATGTCGAATATTAATTGCCTAATACTGTGGGATGTAAAGGCTCTCACAGATGTCAAATTACCACGATGGTGAATGCTGAGCTGGGAACTGACAAGGCAGGTGACCTGTGATGTTGTGAAACAAGATATCAGGTTTAGACTGGACATTCAATTTGCCTTTGAAGGGTATGCGCATGTTGAATGATTAATCGCACAACTCTCTCAGATGTTGTTCCAAAAGTAAATGGCATGTTAAGTGACGTCAGGGGTCTGTTATCAATATGGTAATATTTTCTACAGTCAACAAGCTCATAAAAATTAAATATGAAAGGAAATAAAACAGGGTTTGTGCCCATCTGAGACTAATTAACAGTAAGCAATCTACAGAACTTTCAGAGGCTACGTCATACAACTGTCAACTCTCCTATCCTCGAATCCAGTCACAGTTCACAAATACCAAACCTAGTATGCATCCTCGGCTGCCCTGCGACCATAGCTCAAAAAGACTACCTCCATAAACCAAGGTGATAAAAGGCAAGTCATAATTCTTCCGGGAGAGGAGAGGAACAAGATGACTGAAGACCAGACTTCCGGCGTAGAGGTGATTTCACCCGCAAGGGTGGCCAGGCCAACGATATCCTGAAAATAATCCAATATCTATCTCCTGTTGTCCTTAGAGATGGGGAGCATGTGGTGCAGCCCAGCACCCTGAATGATGAAAAAAGTCTAATATAAAAGTGAATTTACTGGATGCTTGTGCTGAGCAGATGTTGGCAGACCCGATCTTCATTTCACTTGTAAAACAGAGAGAGAAGCAAGCGAGCATGAAAGCAGGAATACATTCCAAAACATTCTTTCTGAGGAATTGTCTAGGCTATCTTATGAAGGAAATGGCAAGATCTCTGAATATTGAATCGTCTGCAGAAGAATCTCAATGGCAAAGCCGTGCTTGGCCTATTACATGTCTGAGGAACGCAGGAGATCATTTGAAGTCCTCTCAAGATAAATTTACAGCGATGCAGTGGCAACTTTGTAAATCCCAAGAGAATCTAGAGCAATGTTGACCTAACCCCCCACAAGTGCTTTCAAACCATATCACCGTATTATTTTATTTTTATTCAACATCTAAGGGGAATGTCTCTTTTCACATTCCGTCTTTTCGCATAAAGCAGAAGGGTGTCCAGTGGTGCGTGATCCTACATGTTCTGGGGACAAAGGACCGTCGAAAGACGCAGGCACGCCGCCAGGAAAGGAGAACGGGACAATGAGCTCACTTGGACGGTGTGTGTGTGTGTGGGGTGAGGGCCAGGGAACAGACTGAGAGAGCGAGGCCGAGCCAGAGAGTCTGGGCAGCTGGTAGAACGCGAGCAGGTCCAATGACACCAGATCCTTCTTGCCGATCGGGGAGAGGAGACTCACAAGCTACGAAGCATTTCATCATGTATCGTTTTTTTAAAGAAAAACAACGTTTTTTCAAAACCTTTTAGGAAACACAACGTAAAAATGAGGGAATTCGCGCAGCTCTGCACTGGGGGTGCCCTGAGTGGGAGACACTTTTCCCAGTTCAACACTGGAGACCCATTTCGAGGAGACATCTGGATTCTCTCTTAGTGACACCGAGCTTAATTAGGGGCAAATGGCCACCTGGTCTGGACCCCCCTCCACCCTGCAGCTCTGTGTTAACGGGGAGACATCCACACTGCCACATCTCCACCACCCACACCACTAACGTACACCAGCTGCTCCCTAACCCCCCCCCCCCTCCCTTCTTCTCACTCCTACACCTATGATAGAAGGAATACTGTACGACGACCTGAGGGAGTGCCGATGTATAAATGATGAGTGATCATGCGTGAACCCTGTCCTTTACATGGTGAATGAAAACCATGTCTGATTGCATTACCTTACATTCCTAGTATCGGGAGGTCCATGATTACATATTCACAGATGTTTAAAACTCAATCACAACCATGCGATGAAAGACTGTTACAATTGCAGACGTGGAGAGATTTCTGGGAATGTTTAGATTTCACTCAAGTAATAACTCTACCATGTTAATGACCCTACAAATGGGTCAACAATTAGGTGAGAAAAGGCCAGATGACCTCTATAAACAGTAAAAAGGATCCTTTTTCACAGTTACTTTCCTAGAGATTCTTTGACACCCTATCAGCCCCTCCCTGTAAACATACCACAGAGGCAGCAACAGTGGCAACTGTGACATTTTTGGAGAGAGATTTGATAGACTCACGTCCTTGTTGAGGTTAAATATAGGTTATGCATCATGGATGCTTGCTTTATCTCACCAAATTTACAGCAGGTGAAAGGGGAACAGACAGCTTATAGGATGAACCACCAACGTGGACATTGTGATATAAAAGGCCTTTTTAGGAATTGTTTAATGATCCTTTGTGAAAGGGGAGTAATGTGCCAGCGTGATAAGATCTGAAGGATGGGGAGGGAATGGAATGGCAAGGGAACAGCTGACATAGCAGGGGTATTTGATCTGCCATTGTTTTCCCATCACACAATGACTGCCAGGGTGGTCTACACTATGCCAAGTTATGGCTTTGCTCTTAATAACAGTCTATTGTTCAATTTTTTCCTGTGTGTTTGCGTGTGAATGCTTCCATTTTGTCTTCAGTACTGTCACATTGAAACTTTTGCCACAACTCTTGTGGTCCAGGGGGCAGCGTGTATTTGTTTGTGTTGGATGGCATCGAGTGTGAACGTGCTTGTGCGTGCATGTTTTCTTGAATGTTACCGGAACCCATATTTCTTTGCTGTTGCCACTCTCAAAGGATATGATTGGATTTGAGGAACATTTGTTTATTTCTTTTGGATCACATTGAGGTTTAACTGTGAATTCCTCTCAAGTTAAACAAACTGCTCTGGTGTTCCTACCGCTGGCCATTGGCTCACTGTCAAATCATTTGGCCTCTGGTTTCCTATTAGAATTGACCTTTGAAAAGCTGTTTTTGGACATGGAATTTTACTAAGTGAAAGGTTATTTTCTCAGAGCCCCCAATCCTTATCCATTTTCTTCAAGATTACTTTTTTGGCAGTTGTGAGTTGGGCTTCCACTTCACCATTCCAGAACAGTGAGTATCTAACGGCAGTTCTACACCCACAATGTATGCTGACAGACATCCGCTGAAATGTCCACCTGTTCCATTTGTCATCTGTGGAAGCACGCTGATACCATCTCCACCCGTCGTGTCTCAGGATGTACTGGTCAGCCCAGGCGGAAGACGGCAAATAACTCAAGACCACAACCACTCCTCACATTCCCACCCAGACCATGTGCCCCCCGTTTGACAAGTGCTCTGTAGCAGATGGACCGTGCCTTAACTCTCTCTCATCACGTCCACGACCTCCCAGTCCCCCAGGACGCTCCACTGACTGCTTGCTGTTGATGCATTCTCCAAAAACCACACAGGCTTTAACCTGGGAGTGTAACAGTAAACGTGTGTGAGAAATTCTCTCTCTCTCCGAAACTCTGGGGCAGTTCAGGTTCAGAGCATAAGATGTTATGAAACACCTCATCAACACGCTGGAGATCGGAGAGAGGCACAGCTCATCACCAGACTCCCCACAGAGAACAGGCCCAGCCCAGAGCACGTCATCATCGGACCTCACGGTCTCCGACTGGGAAAGCCCCACAGCGAGAGAAGCGGGACATCTCTGGAACGGGTTCCCAGTTAATGGGCCTCGAGGAGAGAACAGGCGGATGCTGTGGGGGAAATGACCACAATGCTCCTATGTCTATTCATTTCCACATAAACACATCAAGGATCTGATTACCACACGGGTTTACACAGTGGGTGATTAATCAGAATGGGCAACTTGGGAAGGACATTGGCAATGTGGACAAACACCAAGATGAGGCCATTGTGATGATTTTATTGGGATTTAGTGACCTAATGCCTGAAGTCCCATTGTTATTTGATTCTTAGAATATTGAATACAGCCCCAAAACAAATGTATGTCAAGGAAATTAATGGTTGGAAACATAGAAAAATCTTTCATTTTTAATGAACCATCTCATCTAGCTGAGAGATGTCAAAGCTCCTCCTGTGAAAATGTCACAATAACAGCAGTTGACAGGAAATTCATATAAGGCATTGTATCACAGACCTATATTTTTGTAAGCCATGTAGAAAGTCCTTCCAGTATCCTTGGTGATAGCTCCCTGAGGATGGTGAGGTAGCTTGTCTTGGACTGTGAGAGCACACACACATTGCTGGTGTCTGACTAGACAACAGGGAATACCCAACTTTGATCATATTCCAGATTATTAACTAGGGGCAATCCCCTTTGAACGACTCTAGGGAGCACTGAAGTGAAATAAATACAAAGCAAACAGGTTTTTAACTTAAAATGCTCTCTGGGTGAGCTAAGATTCTTTATTTGCTGTCAGTTTTACTATGGGTGGATGCAGTCAAAATATTTGAGGGGGAGACACATCTGCCCGGATTCTGTCGCCCAGGAAAATGAATGGATAGAAATATTTCACCTGCAATATATCACAAAAAAATGATTTTCTTTCACAAAAAATGTTTCCCAACTCTAAGCTCCCAAGCACACTTAACATCCAAATTGTCAACTGTAAAACACTTGACTTTTTGGGAGAGACGGGGCGTGTTTACCCTGTAAAAGCAAAGACACCTTGACTGCTTTAGTTGCCTCGCTGTTAGCAGGTCACGGTGCCCAGACAGACAGAGGTGAGTGTGCTTCACTGTTCAGGTTCCAGCTTCTGTTCCGTTTAATGGCAGTCATCACCTGGCAACCGTCAAAGACGCAGAGACATGAGAAGCGACAAGTGTGTAAGTGAAACCAGACTATCCGAGCTCCAGGCCACTAAACCTTCTCTGCTGGAACCGGGCCAGCGGTTGGGGTAAGTGGAGACAGACAAAGTCCAGATCCATGAATTCCTTCTCCATCTGCCGACCCTCCATTCATTACGTATGGCACCGTGATAAAAGCACCACCTAAGCATCCTAAATCCACCAAGTAATGTTGATTGATGACTAGATAGATGGATAGGTACTCATGTACTCATATAAATATCAGAACAGCATAGAAGCTGAAAGGCCCTTGCGGTTTTACAGGTGGTTTGGTTTAGCCGAGTGCATTCTCAACTCACCATGTCGCCTAAACAGTTTGGTAGATTATCGGCCGTGATGTTAAACAAACATTGTTTTTTGTCACCATGACAATGCTGTCATTTAGCCACTGACTAACCACAAACAAATCCCACAGCCTAGCTCACATTGCCCCTGGCAACATAGCTAACTAGTAAACGCTTGTGTGTGGAGATTCCGAGACATTCAAATGGGCTGTCACTCAATTTCACAACTCCTCTCCCTTTTGGCAGTTGGTCAAAACCCTGGACCTCATTAGACAGCAGGTAAGGATTGTTTGGAAAATTTGACAATAATAATAGAAATGTGGAAAGGCGTGTGTCAACAATGTCCCTGAAGGCTTGTGTGAGAAACACACATGCATCTGCTTCCTGTTAGATTGTTGTGAGACAGGCTGCTTTCCCAAAGCATTTAAGTTAAATATCGTTACTGAATCAAGTCCAGAATTACAAGCCGTCTATTTTCACTCTAATGTCTTGGGTTGAAGATTGGATTACTAGGTTAGAGTTGAAAGTATTTGGATTCCAATTGTTGGAGTTGAATTGGTAAAAGGTTAAACTAGCCCTCCTACTTGGGGACATCACCACACAGTTAGATTCACACCACCAGCCCTGTGATCAGAATGACAGTCATTCACATCCTGTAATCAGTGCCTGGTGTGTAAACTGAAAACAGAGTTGCTTATCATCTTCCCCAAACCACTCAGATAAACATTTATCCTACAGTTTGTAAGAGTTCTGATTACTGCCTACGCTCTTTCTCAACCACTAAATGGGAACCAGGGAACACAGGTCAAAGTCCAAAATGGCTCCCAGTGTACCTCGTTTCCCCTTATACCGCTGATATGTTTAAGTGATAATATATCAAATGTCAGTGTTAGCACAGGTGTTTGCCCTTTGCCTGATTTTTCCATTGATGCACAAATACAGTAAATAGGATTTGTATTCCTATTCCTTTTTTCCCTTCCTGGTCTGAACCGTGAGAGCTTGCTTTGATTTCATTCCTCTTTTGAATGTTTATGGTTCATTCAATCATATGGCATTCCATTGGCATATGTCAGAGCTGAATGTGAGTCATGAGGTTTGCGAGGAGAGAAAACAAACACAGCTCTCATGGCATGACACCCTAATGAAAGACTAATGATGATAGCTCCCGCCTAACTCACAGTTCCGTTGGTCCGTACGAAAAAACATTTTCATCACTACGTAGCTATGCATTGCCAATCACCATCATCAAAATCAAGAACATGGTTACATCACTGAGCCAGACGTTCTGGATGTGTACCGAATGGCCAGTGCCCTGACCCAACTCCTTCTCTGCAGATGGTTGAGCGTCATCACCAAAGAGTGTCCCATCTTAGACCAGCCACAGGTGTCTGGACACAAGGGACGAGCCGTTGCGTCTCATCAATGGATGTCAGCGAATACAGAAGCTGGTTTCCATCAAGTGGAGGTGGAGGCGTGTCTCAGTATAGATGTCTCAACGTCAACAGAGGATACCCCGAGTGGTTACCGAGGGCAACAGCCTTCGACCAGAGAGGGTCCCTCGGAGCCTCATCTGAGCCCTGCTCCCACGATGTCTACAGGTGTCTCTATGGTAACCACCACTCTAGTCACTCAATCACACCACTTAGCATCACTTGAAATTTCCCCCCTCTGGCATCGATTAAGTTATAGTTGAAGCTAATATTTATCTATCTATCTCCTGCCTACCAAAACATTCTGCTGCAATCGTGCCTTGACCAGCATGCACAGACCTTGCGTAATTTGATCAAAAAAAAATTAATCTGATCTAGTACAGTGATTTTACAGCGGGCCTCCTTCTTGTCTCCCGTTGTGTCCTCCCAGCACAAGGGCGAGGCTGCACTCTGCAGCAGCGGCCCCCCAGCGCCAGGGGACTGACTCCCAGACTGGTGCCCCGGAGGAGCGGAGGGGCGGGAGGAGGGAGAGAGGGCGGGGGCGGACGGCCGCTGAGCAGTGCTCACGTGAAGCTGGAAGAGACCAGAGGAGGGAAGGCGCTCGGCTCCATACCCCGAAGGCCCGTCACCGCACCAGTGGGGAGGGGCCGATCAAGGGAACCCAACCAGGGAGCTCCAATCAGGAACCCAGTAGGTAAGGGAGGCCTCAGATCAGAGTCGTGCGAACACTGCTATTATTTTGATCTCCACACACACGGGCCCACCACCATCGATCTGAAAAGCGAACTTGGAAGGTGTGCCAGGTTTGTGGGTAACATGTCAACCCCCAAATCCCGGTCTAATTGCTGCTGCTTGAGTGGCTAACCTAACCGGTGAAGCATCTGGTGCTAATGTGTACACAGGCCTGCCATAATGGGTGACTGAAGCTGCTGTTTACTTCCAGCTCTGCCCACTTAAAAGCCCCTTTGATCCGAGCTCTCTCGAAGCCAGGCGGAGCAGAGCACACACCAGCTTCCATCTGCCAAGCTAATCCCCCATAAAGCACAACCAAACAACATCGATACAATATTACTTTTCCTCTCCCCGACTCAAGGCAAACAGCTGGGACTGTTTGTGGTTGCAAAGAAAAACAATTGTTATTAGTCCCCTCGCATGAAATTCCCTGTTTGCTAAGGAGCAGCGTGTGTGTGCGTGTGTGTGTAGGGGTGGAGGGCTGGAGGGTTGGGGGAGGGGGGGTGCGTGTGCATGAATTCCTGGTTCAGCCAATCAGCCGTGCTCATCCTTGCAGACACTGACCATGCTAATTTCAAGATGTTTAATTTGGGATCTCCGCCAAAGAACAAATATTATCTGCAGCTTGGAGACAAATGGGACTGTTGACACTTCCAAACCCCCCCCCCCCCTTCCCTCGACCTCAGAATGCCTGGCTCGGAATCCTGTTTGTTTTTTTTCAGCGTGTCCCAGGAGACCTTGCAAAGTTGCGTGTGACACCATTCATGGACAGCAGGTGGACGCGAGGAGAGGCATCTCCACTCCGATGCTGCACCTCTACCTCCCTTCATCACGCTGTGAAGAGGAGGAGGACACGGGCAGTGAGAACTCGGGGTATGGAGTTTGGGGGCCTGGTGTTACGGGGGTTGAGCAGAGAGTTTTGCACAGCAGTCCCACCATATGCGTTGGTATAATACCCTGTCCCTCAGATCATATCTTAAATATCATGTTTGGTTTTGCCTTCTCCTCCAGGCATAACAGAGCACTGAAATAGGCCTCACAAGTGATGTCAGAGGCTGGGTGGGGAGACATAAATGTTAGACAGAAACATGCAGGCAAGGAGCCACATGTGAGAGCGCAAACTGTTTATCAGGTCTCGTGGAATCTGGAGCACAAACAATACCAGCCACTGCTTAAATAAGACCTGTGGGCATCGCTGTGTGAAACCCTCTGCTGAACTGTCAACGAAAATGACATTGAACGTGTTTGCATTCAAGTTGCACAACAACTGTTGTGCATTTCCATGTAATCACCATCATATGCATGTTTGAACAACAGGCCTATTCAAGAAGACATTAGTCTCCAACACGGCGCAGATGGTATCGATGCACAGATCATCTCAGAAAGGCCCAGGACCCAGGACCTTTCAAGCCACACGAGTCCACAAGAACCAGCAGAGACCCTCCAAATGCAAGACCCTGCGTTCCTCTCTGCGCCGCAGGACCCCTCGGATGACATCAGACCGCAAGACTCAGAAGAGGAAGTCCGGTCTCTGGACCCCAGTGGAAACCACGGGTTACAGGAAATCACAGGCGACCGAGCCTGCCTCCCAGCCCTGAAACCAGGTCCCCATGGACGTGACATGGAGCAGGGGAAGATATGCAACCCTCTCCTGATAACGCCTGCAGCTGTTCATAAAGGGAGGCCCCCCACATCTGTGAGGCACCATGCGTCTTTCAAGCAGGGCCCGGATAGAATCCCCCAAATAAAAACGACCAAGACACTTGTGTGGGGCTTCCATGGCCCTTGGGAGGTTAAGAGCGTGTGTGTCCTGCAAGACTGCTTGGGTAAATACAGAACTAATCAAACATGATCCTGCCTTTCACATTTGATCCCTGGATGGTTCGTCTGTTGAGATAGCCATCTACCCTTAGGGTAGAACCCCTAACGGGTGCTTCGCTGAGAAGCTCTCAGATCCCAGACCGCAACACCCAAGACGAGTGGCGTTCGGGGGACAAATTAAATATCGCAGGACTAGATCCAAAGGATAAAAGGATATTGTGATTTTACTTCCAGTTCACAGAAAGAAAATATTTGCATTGGTCTCTCTGAGTGAAGATGTCAGTGGCCTTACGACAAAGCATGTAAACACGTGAACACGGCCTGCTGGCTCCAGGCGAACAGGACTGATGTGTGTTACCCTAGAAGATATCATCAGAGCACAAACAGACCACAACCAAGAGGGGATTGTGTTCATATTGTGATGAGGTTTCTTGAATTGTCCAGACCCACTCAGTCACAGGAGCAATAACATGGCACTGATGGTGCAGAGGACAGAACTGAAACAGGAGACCTGGGTAAATACAAACGCATGCCAGGGAAAATAAAACACCAACAGGGAATTACAGTGTACTGGATTCTCTTCCAGTTTTTGTGTGAAAACAGGGAGTCGGTGAACAACATTCAGTCACGCAACCACCACAGACGAGGAGAAACAAACCCCATCTATTGAGAAGAGGTGACGAGCGTGAAGTGTAAACCCATGTCTAGAGATGTACTTTACTAGTTATCAACAAAACACGCAGGGCCAATTCATAGATCCAAAAACCTTTATTTCAACTTGAATACCACCTATCACAACATTGGGGCTGAGTCGACTGAGTATGACGATATGATTCATGGTACTGTATTTGTTGCCCAACAAAATATGGTTTAATTAAATTACCCCTGCATTAGCCTTATGACCGGAGTTTGGAAAAATCTTATAAGGGATATGTTGCCCCCTTGTGGAACACCTGGTAACTGCATTCAGCTAACGGAGGCTCTTATCTTGACAACATCCATGAACAGTATTCATTTATCTACTTGTTGAAACTCATGAAAAGCTACATTCTCCATTAAGTGTAGAATTACTGTTCAGACATGAGCACAATAACTGATCCGACTCCTCAGACGACATTAAACCTGTCAACTACATTCATTCATGTAGACTTCACTGGAAGTTTCTTGACTTTAGGTCAGATAACTGTAATATCAAGATTCAGACAGATCAATCCTAAAGAGAATCTCCAGTCAAGCTCAGGTATGGAGGGGTTGGGTCGCTAATACTTTATAACCACATCATGTCATCTTTTTCAAACAGATTAAAGATCCGTATATGTTGATTGTATGCACGTTCCTGCCACAGGAAATTCCTTGCATGTGTGAACTTGAAATGCTAATTCTAATTCAAAAGATTAGTACCATTTGAATCTGAACACAAATCATAAGTAGACAGATGTTTATTCACGCTTAAACAAATCTAATAAAACAAGACGGACAACGTCAGCTCCTTTTCCTGGATTTATTTTAACAATAGAAACACCCTTTTAGGCTTTGACAGCAAATTTGCGAACAGAGTACAGGAGGTCCTTCCTCTGCTGTTTCTTGGTCTTCAGACTTTCCTCATGCTTGTTGAGCCTGCGGCGGATAGCCCTGGTCTTCCTGGGCCTCAGGTCCAGGGGCTTGTACTTCTTGCCCTGAAAGACAAAAAAAAGAATCCAGTTAGATATATCAACATTCAGAAAATGTTATACAGGCTGAAAATATTTGCTTCTAATTTACAGCCTGCCATTTTAACACAAGGCTATAATTGTGTCACAAGTCCTCACCTTGTAGAACTTCCTGAGGTTCTCCTTCTGTGTCTGGTTGATGACAGTGAGGACCCTGGCGATGGACTTGCGGACAACGCAGCTATGAATAGTAAGAAAGTTGGTTGAGAACTAAGAAACAAAAATGGTAAGCCACCTTTTGAACAACATTTGATGCATAGCCATGGACACATGTAAGGTGGTAGAAAAGTCAGCCAATACAGACCTAGTGTGGAAATTATCCAACTTACATCTTGGAAAGCTTAGAGGCAGCTCCACCAGTAACCTTGGCTACGCGGAGCTGGGACAGCTCGTTCTTCAGATCATCCAGCTGCTTGAGGAGTTCCTCCTTCTTCTTGCCCCGCAGATCTCTTGCCTTGATTTTCGCCTGTGAATGAGAGAAAGAAAATGACAAATCTATACAGCTAGTCTAGTCTAATTATGTGTCATCTGCCCATTGCATAGTAGCCACTAGGCTAACCCAACGTTGCACTAAATAACCGAGTTAAAAACGTAAGTACTGTACTTAACCAGAACGGATGACGGTTCAAAACCTATTTATGGACAGTAACAGAACGAAATTGGTACAAGTTTAGACAGTCTAGCGTTTGGTAGTATCTTCTGACTAGCTAGCTAAGCCATCTCGGCCTTGGCTCGTCTCACAGCGGAACTAATCTTGGCAAAAGAATGACACCCGTAAACACACTAACTGATCGTGCACCAAATGACTCAATACATTTTAAACCATAAAATATTAATTTCGAATCGTTTACAGGGACGTAGATCTTAATTTTTACCAATTGGTTAGCTAGCTTACTAGCGGAATGCTAACGCCACTAGCTAGCTAGATAGTTGCGCTGCATGCCACGGGTATGTTGTGATATAAAGCGTGCGATTAATGTTAATTGCCTCTAATCTACGGGTCCTTGTCGACACACACACGCATCAATAGGTACATAAGATCTTTATTCATAAATTAATAAAGAAAGTCCGACAAATTATGATAGAAACACGAAACAATTCGATAGATTTGTTGCGACAATTTCTTTCTCACCATGTTCCTTGACGCTGCCCTGCTGGAAAGACCGGACGACCGCGTGTTCACGAATTGTAACTTCCGGAGCTCTTCTTCATCAGTTCAAATGCACAGAAACACCCATACTGCCACCAGCTGGATGTCGTTGAAATGTAAAAAAAAATCATGTAAATCTTCTCGTTTTATTATTACCCAGGGGCGATTCTAGGATCAGACCTTTAGGGATGCTCGGCCCCTAATGAGAATGACTCACGGATAGTATCTTACAAAAATGTTAAACCACCTGCTAAATCACGAATTTCACTGGATAATTCTCTGTATTTATTAATACAACTATTTAACAATAAATTAATATTAAATTAATATTGTTTTGACATTGGCTCAACTCACCTCAAAACCAATCCCAGCATACAGTCACAACCCTCTTAACCCTTTTGGTTTAAAATATCTCTGCGGATAATTCCTTCTACTTCTCTGGGAGAATTAAGCTTTGTCACCTAGGAAAAAACACATAGCATCTACGTGGTCTTGATTACCTGTCCACTTTGTCACCTGGTTCTTGCTCTCTCTGTCTCTGTCTCTGTTTCTGTCTCTCATCTCTGTGCTGACTCCATCCAGCTCTCTTCTATGGAGGACCAAACCTGCCATATTTACAAATGAATGAATAAATGTCCACATCCATGCATTTAGACAGAAATAAACGAATATAGTGTGTCCCAGGCGTTAGCTAGATTGAATCTATGGCTCTGGATTGATTGCAATGTCTGAACGTCAGTTTCCACGCCTACTGGCCTCCTCTCATTATCATATTGGGAACAATGAATGAATGAATAAATGAATAAATAAACGAATAAATGAATGAATAAATAAATCAATCAATCAATCAATCAATAAATAAATGAATACAAAAATAAATACATACATAAATGTAAAATATATGTAACTATTGATTGACAATTGTGCATTAATTAATACATATATTCGTTTATTTCTGTCTAAATGCATGGATGTGGACATTTATTTATTCATTCATTCATTTGTAAATATGGCAGGTTTGGTCCTCCATACTCTTCTCCCTCTCATCCCTCAATGCTGTAAACCAAAAGTCAAACTTAACCAAACAAGAGTATAATTTGATAAAAGGTATAAATTGATCCATATCAATGCATAACAGTATTCTAATATAATGTAGGGTTGCTGTGTGGTAATGCGGTTTCCTTACCCTCACCTGAACCTGGCTCTTTTAAAAATCGTATATGCATAGACAGGCCTACGGAAAAACAGACATTTCCAATGAGTGAGGGTTTGTTTCCATGCCATTCACTGTCCATAAATGTATTTCCTGAAGACCAATTCTATCAGCATTAGAAACATTGTAACTACTTTAACTAAAATAATGAAGTAGGCTACATCAACGCTAGTACTTCACGCTGAGTGAGAGCTATAGCGAGATATCTCTAACGTAGCTCTAACGTTTTCAGATAACTAACGTTAGTTAATCTCTGATGTAGCTAGTTTACAAACAACGTCAACTGACGACGTTAACACTAATAACACTATGATAGAACTAGAACCAGACACTATCTAAACCACAGACAATTTGACACAACGTTCTCTGTCAGAACATTGAGCAATTTTAGTTGCTTACGTTTCAACTTGTGTTCATAATATGCTCCATGAAATTACTACGTAGCCAACTTCTTAAAATGTGGTTTTACTGGCGCGAAGCGGGCTACCAACGTTACAACCTAGAGCACGGGGACACATGATATTAAACTGTGCCCTTTGAACCAAAATTGTTTGTCATCTGTCACTAACATAAGTTCGCAAACTCCAACGTTACAGAACAAAAAATGATTTTAGGAAAAAAACATTTTTCGATTTAGGGGTATTGAGATTAAATGTAGGTGTGATTGAGCACCCCTAAAAAGAGTCTAAAATCGCCCCTTGGTTGAATCAATAAAGTAATGAAAGAAAGGAATCCAATTTTACAATGTCTTGATTTATTGTCAGTAATCGAAAACAGTCAATGAAGACAATAGTCTGTAGTGGTGGCTCTTTTAAAAACTAAAATATGGTATATATTATATATATATTATATATATATAATATGGTATAGTATTGTACTGTGACTGTACTGGTGTGAAGCCAAAATTGTCTATTCAAGCCTTCAAAAGAATAACGTTATTTTTAGTTTCACAGACTGCACAACTTATGTTGTTTCCACTAAATAGCCCACATGACCTGAATGACGGTAGCTGCAACACAATTACAATAACGCTTGTAGTCCTTCACTTCATGGCTGTATATTGACCTTGAAAAAAACATCCATACAGTGGAGATGCCTTGACAGTATAATGGACAAAATGCTTTTCTTCTTTCATTTACATGATTTACCCTTTGCTGATGAAAACACATAGGATCCAGATTTCTTGATTGTTTCTGTCTCTTACTAGAATAGTCAACACTGTGGTTGTGGCCAAACTGGACGTGCAAATATGCAGTCAAGTATAAGGCATGCATATTCCCTAGATGTTTTGTCACCAGCTGATTAATGGTCTTAATTGTTAGCTCAAAAAGAGAAGACCTAAGTAAGGAACATGTACCAACAGAAAGTGAAAACAGAGCAACAGGCCAGGTATGGAACAATAAAGAGGTACATGATGAAAAAAATACTGTCATGGGTCAAACCAAATAATTTACATCTACTGATTTATAAAGTTCTCAATGCATATGTACAGTTTTCATATATAAATAGACATATGGAATGTACCGTAATTTACACAAACACAAGGCAGGTAAAGGTAGAGCATGTCCAATCATTCTCATTTTGATAACTTTCAATTATTATTTACTTCAACATTATATTAAAATGATTACCCATCTCCTCTTTAAACTATATTCCTTATTGATAAAGAAAATATAGTTCTAACCCGCTCAGATAAAGGATTTCCCAAGCACCCTGTTAAACTGATTCATTATCATATACCAGCCCTCTGAAATAATATCGATATATTCATGACAATATCATATGATAGACAGTTAGATCCTTCAGAAAGCAGGGACATTGCCATTCAGATATAGAGAGGATGAATTGAAGCATCTATAAGGTTATCATCATGCTCTCATCATTCACAAATCCCTTTCTCAACCACATACCACAGGAAGTCATTGGCAGTAAGTACCATTTTCTGATGTCCAAACGAAAGACAAAGAAATCAAAAGACAGTGGAAAACACGAAGGGAGAAACCGTCAATTCTGTCAGGCCCCATGTTTGACACAGAGCCATGGCAGTCTGATGGAGCTCTCTCACCATGGTAACAGCAGAGCAGGATATTGACACACACCAGCACCGTGTCTATAGCAGAGGAGAACTCGTCAGTGCCTCATTTCAGGCAAAAAGTAGGTTACACTCCAGGTTAACATAAGTGAGTGAAAGTCAAGTCTGCCTTTAACGAATTCCTAAAATCCCCTTGAAAAGTAAAAATGACTAAAAAGCAAGACTTTCAGTTGTCAGAATCAAGCCATACAGAGTTCTTTCAAAGCCCTTCTCGGTTAAAGAGCAGTCCTTCGAGGAAAGGTTACAGAGCTACATCGGAGTCTGTGTCAGAGACAGTTTTAAAGCTTGGGTGGTGCCTTCTTTAGTTGCCACAGTGATGGTAGACATGCAAGGAGGACATGTTGTAGGTGAACTTGTCTTTGTCCTTCCTTTCCATGTCTCTAGCCTCCTCTCCCCCCTTAGGTCCAGTGAGCAGGTGCTCCTGAAATGGATGGTCGAACACTGCCCTTTGGAGATGGCTTGGATCCAAACCAGGACATCTGAAAGACAATAAGAGAGTCAGCTATTTCAAAACATTAATTAAATCACTGTATAAATATGGCTATGGAAACAGAGCAAACATAATTCATGTTGCAATGTATGTCCATCTAATAAATGGGCCATGAGATGCCCAGCCAGCACATTTAAGATATGAAGGGGGCACATACATTAAGATAATGACTTGTGTAAATGTTAAACACACACACTTGCTTGAGCTACCATACATTTCGACAAAGCCATCTCTACTGCAGCAGAGAAACTCGGGTTTGGGAGGGAAAACCAACCTTGTATTCCAGAGTCTGTTTGAGCATGTCCTCCTCCTCACGAGTAAAGTTCAACAGCACCGACACGGCTCTGATGAGCTGAAACGCCTGACAAGAGAAGAAGAGTGCAAAGCTTAGACGGGCGTTGCGTTAAAACATGGGCCCTGCTACCGTCCTGGTCGCCTCTCACCTCCGCCTCTCTGGACGACATGAACTTGAGGACCACGTGTTTGAGGTACTCGAAGTTGATCTCCCTGGAGTCGTTGAGGTCTGAGGTGTTGGTGACAGTGGTGTTGGAAGTGGTCAGGCCTGGGCCCAGGGACAGGCCTGGGGTGGAGGATGATAGGGGCTCCTGGCAGGCCCTCTCCAGCCTATCTCCCCGTCCCTCCTGGGCCTTTTCCTTTCCCTCAGTCTCTGGATCAGGTTTGAGCTTCTGCACCACAAACACACATAACAATAAAACATTGCACACTGCCAAAAGAGAGCCTACCTCGCTCTGCACGTAGACAGCAGTGTTACTAGACCTCACCAGCTCCTTCTGCAAGGTCCTCTTCAGTTCTGCTAGCCTCTGCTGCAGCTGCTTTATGGTCTATAAAGTAATAAAAAGTACAATCAGCACCATCACTTGACCGTAAACTGTCACTCCATTGATTCCGTTCCAAATGTGTCTGTTGTGAACCACGGCGTACGCCCCTGACCTTGTTCTTCTCGCCGAGTTGCTGTTCCAGGTCTTTGTTGACCTTCTGCATGTGGTCCAGGTCGTCCACAGTAACCGCCCCGTTTTGGTCGGGCTCAGAAACATCCGGAGCCTGCAGCTGCCCAGTCAGGGAGTCCACTTCCACCTCCAGGTCAGATACCTGGGCCACACACACACAGCCATGTACACTCAGATGAAATGCAGACCCCAACTCTACTGTTTCTGACAGGACAAATGTAAAAGTTTTTTTTATTTTTATCAAAAGTATTGAAGTGGGTTAACCACAGATCCGAGTCTGCCCCTCCCCTCTCCCCAGTGTGTGTGTTCTGACCCGTGACTGGCAGGAGTCCAGCTGCAGGGTCTGGGTGAGGACCTGGTGCCTCAGACCAGCCAGCTGGCTGTCCTTCTCCACCTCCCTCTCCTCCGCCTGCACCCGCACACTCTCCCTCTCCTCCTGGACTCGGGACAAAGAGCTCTGGGCTGACTGGAGATCTGCACAACACACACAAACACAAAACCTGTCAAGTGACAGCACTGATCGGCTCCTCCTGGTCGACCTCTTCAACTCAGGTTGTAGTCATGTCACGGTACAGAGGGAGTCATTGAGCTGAGATTGGCGCTGGCGTTTGTTCACCATTGCGGAGCATTTGGAGTTCTTCCTCTTTCTGTTGCAGCTGCTCATTGACTTGCTTCAGCTCCTGTTCTGTGGTCTGAAGAGAGGCAGTCATCTCCCCTACCTAGAAACCGGGCACAGGAGAAGAAGAAAAATTAGATTTAGTAAGCCTTCCACATCGTTGACATCTTTTTCCATTGGTCATAAACAAAAGGGATAGTGTGATTTAATAAGAGCGTGAGAGAGACTTCTGGGTGGCATGCATGTCGGTGCTTAACGACCTGCAGCTGGAGCTCCTCCTTCTGTCTCCTGGTGTCCTCTAGAGCCTTGGCGATCTCCACGCTCACTGTCTGTCTGCTGCCCAGCTCCGCCTGGGGACAGGAGAGAGGGGGGACAGGAGAGAGAAAGGGGGAGAGAGAGAGAGGGGGGGGGGGGGAGAGAGAAAGGGGGAGAGAGAGGACACACATCACACCTCTTATTTGGACCTGGGCTGCTGCACTCTAAGTTCATGTGAAGTGTTTACTCAGCAAACACTTATCCGAAGTGACACGCAGGTGGGGATTTGAACCTGCGACCTCGTGACCTCCAGTCAAATGCTCGACCACTGAGCTGTATCTATCCCCCCCCCCAGTACTGAGCTCCAAGCTAGCTCTGGGTGTCATGTCAGTGATGGTGGTGGAACAGGAAGTGCCATCAGTGTGATGTGAACCAGGAGGAGGGCTCTGACCCTGGCCTGCTCCAGCTCGTCTGTCTGCCTCCTCAGGGTGGCGTCGGCCTCCTCGCTCGCCCGGAGAAGGGAGGACTTCTCCAGCTCCAACTCACTCTAGACTCACACACACAGGGGAGACAAGAGGGTTATGAGGATGGATGAAGGGAGAGAGAGAGGCAACTGAGACATGACAGTGTATTAGATAGAAAGGATAGGGCCACAGTCCAAAAGACCAATAGTCTATATATGTGGTAACCTGTAGTAGCATACGTAGCATGTGATAATGGGTCACCCAAGAACATTGTGTGATAAAACACATGCCATATTAACTATTTGTTTTACTAGCAGCTAAGCAACCCAAAGGCCTCCCATCTGCCCACAGACAGGTTAAAGTGCGTCAAGACGCTAGCCAAGCTTTGATAAGATCGGTGACTCACGATCCTGCTCTGGGCAGAGGAGAGCTCCGCGTCTCTCTGAGCCTGCAGAGCGGAGAGCTGCTCCTGCAGCATTTCTGCAGCCTCCCGGCCCTGCTGCAGCTCTGCAGACACCTGCTGCAGCTCTGCAGACACCTGCTGCTGCAGGCTCTCCCGCTCCGCACTCCACTCCGCCTGCTGTGAGCACACACACACACACACACAGACACACAGAGGGGACAGGTCAGCTTCGACAAACTCACTGCACCCGTCTCTATAGTGACAGATGGGAAAAAGAGCACCCTCTTGCCAAGCTAACGCTACATCCCGCCTCCGAGCGCCGTGAACAAACACGCTGTCCAGAATAAAGCGAGAATCTACCAGTTTGTCCAGACGTGCTTGCTTGTCGCCGATCTGCTGATCGGAGCTCTTGAGCCTCTCGTTGCACTCCAGTGCCTGCTGTTCCAGGCCGGCTATCTGTGAGAGGAGGAGACACAGGGCGGCAGGTGAGACGCCTGCTGCCCTGCTGCCTGCACTGACGCCTGTCTGTCTGTCTGTCGTCTGTGACGGGGGCGTCCCCTCTGACCCTAGTGTGGTACCTGGGCATCTGTCCGTTCCCGGTAGGACTTGGACGCGTCGTCTTTGTGTCGCAGGAGCGTCTGCAGCTCCCCCACGTTGTTGTTGATCCTGGACACCTGAGGGAGCAGAGGAGGAGGAACGCAGCGTGAACCACCACCCCCCTGCCTGGGAAGGAGGAGAGGAGCTGCTCTGGAGAAAGGGAGAGATGGGGAGGGGTAGGTGGGGTGGGGGTTACCTGAGCCTCCAGTGAGCTGACTGTGTCAGCGTGGTTGGTACGTGCCTCCAACAGCTCCACTCGGGTCTCCTCCATCCTCTGCTCTAGAGCACACTTCTACACGACACACACACACCCCCACAAAACAGAAGCTTTAGTGAGCCATCCAATGATACACACTCCTCCTCCCCCCCCCCCCCCCCCCGTGTCTCCTCCGTACTACGCAGCACAGGGTGACGAGGCTCCGCACCTCCTTGAGCAGCTCCTGCATGTGGTCGTCCTGGCTCAGGTCGCCCTGGAGACGCCTCTCAAGGGACGAGACCTTCTCCTGGAGGTCCGACAGCATGCGCTCCTTATCCTCCTCCGTCACTGCAGCCTGGGGACAATGAGGAAGATGGTGGGGGGAGTCAATCGTGGGGCCTAGCTCTGCCCAGCTTGGGGTGTTGGTATAGGAGAGCACCAACCTTCTGTTGGTGTAGCTTCAGGGCATCGTGTTCTGCCTGCAGGATGTGGAGACGCCTCTCTAAGGCTGTAGCTGAGCTCCGCGACTGAAAACACACACACAATGTTCAGCACCATCAAGTTGAATGATTTTGGCTCTGTGCTTATAGATGCGTGTGGGCTCCGGGACAAACTTTCTGGAAGTCTTTCGAGACCTGCTGGATGACCTTCTGTAGGTGCTGGCCCCTCCCCTCTAGTTCTGTGATTTTGTTCTCAGCCTCCTCTCTGACCTCCAGGAGGTCCTCCCTTGAAAAGACCACACACACGATAACATTATCTAACACGTTCCAACGTGTTACACATTTGGAGGGACCTTGAACATCGGTATGTTGTTACCTTTCGGCCTCCAGCTCCGTGTTAAGCCTGCACGTTTCCTCGTGCTCCTCGGTCAGAGCGTGCAGCTTCTCCTGGGCTTCAGCCAGCGCTCTCTTTGCCGTCTTCAGCTCAGCCTCTCTCTGCTGGAGCTCCCTCTCCCGTTGGCTGAGCTGCTCCTCCTTTCTCAGTAACTAAAGGAACAGACACCATGACACAACATAACTACCTCATGAGGCGACATGATAACTTTTGGTTCACTCTAGTGTGTAACCAAGGTAGACTGTCCACAGCTCTAGACAGACATGTAAACGGACAGGTAAAACCCCTCTGACGAGTATGCCAACCGGCCCCTCTCAATCCTGCTGTACAGAATGGAGTGGAGTGGGTTGAGAGAGAGAGAGAGAGAGAGAGAGAGAGAGAGAGAGAGAGAGAGAGAGAGAGAGAGAGAGAGAGAGAGAGACTTATGACTGCCTCCTGTGTGTTAATGCGAGGAGTTCGACAGTGGGTTTTTGTGCATACCATGTGTTTGACTTTAGCGAGTTCCTGCTGCTGGAAGCCCTCCAGTTCGTCCAGATCGTCTCTCTTCTGGAACAGACTGAGGCTCTGCTCCATCATCTCGTCCAGGCGCCCGGCCAGAGAGGCCTTCTCCTGAGGAAAGAGAGTCAGGAATACGTTCAAACTTATTTAAGAATTAATAAACTGGCTGACTTTGGCGCATGGTGAACAGAATGACAGGCCCCTTTACACCAAGAACGAACGATAACTGTAATGATAAAGATACCGTTTTAAGAATTGTTCTATATTTAAAACAATAGCGTCCACACCACAACGATAACAACAACTTTAAAGATGAACGATATAATTGGGATCACTTTCAAAACGATAGGGCTAGGGTTTCCCCCCCAGCTGATTAGCTCTAACTATAGAACACTCTCAACCAATCAGAATCCATCCGAATTTAAAGCCCCAGCGCATTGGAATTTGAAGACAAGAGCGAGAGTCAAGGTTGATGTGGACGTAAATATCGTTAGTTATATTTCTCGTTTTCGTCCTTGGTGTGAACGGGCATAAAGGTGTTTACCGTACCTTCTCCAGCACTTCCATCCTCTCCATCCATTCCTGTAAGCAAGGAAAGAACATTTAAGAAAGGTTCCCGCCATACTTGTTTTAGAACGTTTTAGTTAGTGCATTGCTAACCTGATCTTTTTTCTCCAGGGCTAATGCCATTCCCTCCGCCATTTTGGCTCTACTGGCCTGGTGAAATTCATTCTGTTCTTGTAGTTTCCTCATTGATGCTGGTGAGTAATATAAAAGACAGTCATAATATTTTTTACAGGAGTCAGAACCATCTTACTTGTTAGTGTCTTGTATCTGTGAAAGAGTGAGAGCCTACTTCAACATAGAATTATTATTTGAAGCCAAGCTAAATAAGTTTAAGCAAAGGCAAGCAGTGCAATTTAGCATAGCCAACACAGGTAGAAAGTTAGTTGGAACACATATTGAAATCATTACACATTCATGAAAAATGTGCTGCTACAAAAGGTGTTAATTGCTATAAAATGTGTTAATTGCCATAAAATGCTCCTAGGTACTTCAACGACACATGACATTGGCATGCTAGTCAATTGTACGTCATCACAAACAGGTCCCCTTACAAACCACTTATCAAGCATGTAGGCGAAAAGCGGATCTGTTTTAAAAGTTTTTATTAGTGACTGGTGTTGGAACATGGAAACACAGAGGAAGTAGCGATCCGTAGCCCCTTTGAGACACGCGGATGGTGCCATTGTCTCAGCCAGCAGACAAAACAAATGGGGGGGGGGGGGGGGGGGAAGGAAAATGGGAGGATAATAAAGGTACGTACAATCCTGGTGTTTTTCTAATGCAATTTCAAGCTTGTCCTTGGTCTTCTGCATGAGTCGGAGCTGCTCAGCGTAGTCTAGTGGCGGGAGGAGGGAGGATGGGATACGGACAGCACACAGGGACACACACATACAGGAAAGGAAGACAGGTGAATGAGGGTAAAAGGAGAACGAGGAGGTGTCAAATAAAAGGCAGGATAAACGTGATCGAGGGAAAAAATGAGGGTGTGGGGGGGGGGACGACAAATGATTTTCTTACATGAGAAAACCATCCTGGTTATCAGGCTGCATGAGGATGTGCTACCTTTAACCTTTTCAAGGATCACAGTCACACCAAACAGCTTAAAGGGAGGAGAGCTTTTGGAGCAATTGGGGAAAGACAGACAAAATGTAGCCTACGCTAGCCTGGAGAGTTAGCTACTTAACGTTCTCAACTTTTCATTATACCTTTGTGAACGTCGAGGACAAAAACCTACTTGTGTACCAAGACCAGAAAGGTTTGCTGTTCATGTGACTGTCATTGACCAAATTACCACCAGTAGAAGAAACCAGCACTAAGACCAGCCTCCCTCCCACAATCCTAACATGCTGTTGGTAGGTATAGCTTTACACTGACCTCAGATCAGCATCCGGGGGCACCTTCGGCCTACGCAGACATGTCTTACCTGATAACTTGGCCTCCAGTTTGCGAATCTGATCGTTCCTCCTGAGGATCTGGGAGGAGAGGTCATCCCGGGAGCTACTGCCATCAGAAGCCTGGGAGATGTACAAAAAAAGATCCATCAGCACTGAAAATTACATTTAAAAAGGCCCTACACAAACTACCTAACTTCATTTTTATAAAATGAGGCTAAGCCTACCAGATTATCTAGCCGTATTGTCAGTGAATTACTTAAATAATTCAATCCAGTGCAAATGAGAGAGGTAAGAAGCAACTGTCCAGGCGACTTGATCCTGGCTCCCCATCGAAAGATGAGCAGACCTATTCTTAGTGAAAACAAAAATAAAAAAACACTGAAATCACAACTAAATTAAATATGTCTTCTGGGAATTGTCCGAGCCATCTATCCCCTCCATAAAACAAAAGGTCTGTGTCTATTTCATGTTTGTTTCTGGGCCTAGAGCTTTCGTGAGAGGGTTGTCAAGCGAGAAAGAAACATAAGCAGTACACGAAACCAGAGCAGGGGTTCAGATTACCCAGGTATACGTGACTCAAGACTACACATTAAACTGCTACATCTAGGTCATACAATTTAAGCTTCTCAAATAAATTAGAGATTTTCATCAACTATTATGACATGAATTCTGCATAATGAAAGGCTGAGCTTTGTTGATGATAATCTCCAGTTGACACACCTATATAACAATGGCTGGCAAACTCCAAAAACGACAACCCATACGTGTTAGCCTAATATTCTTCTTGCATGGCTATGGGAGAATTATGGAACTCGGCTTCCTAATATCTCATATTACTTCAACTGCAATTTCTTGCATTTTTACATTTTCATTATGATTGTTGACATGGTTGTGAGGGGGGATCTAATAGGCTAAGCCCAGACAGGGCTGCATATCCGGTCCAAAACTAACAATCTCAACTATAAACAGGGAGAAACCACTAAAGGAGGCCCGTTATAGTAGGAAGAAGGCGGCGCAACATCCAATTTCATCTATTATTAGCTATTTTAGTCTATTGCTTCTTCACTAACTACTGAATATTCCAAACAGATTCTTGCAAACTATACAAAAGCTTGGTTGAATGATTCAAGCCATCAGTGTGCTGGGAAAGATACTTACAAAGTCATCTCCAGAATCTGCCCCCACAGAGGTAATCGACTCTTTGCTGATGGAACGGGGAATGCGGACTCCGGTCCTGGGAGCTGTGGCTGCTTCCTCAGCAATCTTCTTTTTCAGCTTAGCAAACATTTTTGTGTTTGGTTCTCTTTCAAAATGTGTTTTGCGTCTTCAAAAGGGCACACTACCCCTCAATGCGAGTCCTCTCAAGTTCAGGGTCCCTTGCTTAGGTCAAAAATAAGTGTTTCTGCGTAGCAATGTGTAAGAAGGGAACTTTCATTTCCATTCTGTTCCACCTGAAAAAGAAAACATAGCAAGGCACTGGAAGACAACCAATAACAGATAATCTATCAATTATGAAGAGTTTACAGCAAATCGAGTAGCCTTAATTATGCCTTTAGCAGAAGGACTGAAGAATGAAAAGCGTATTGTAGCATTACTGTACACATTTGCTGTTAATGATAATAGATAGCCAGACGACCAGATAGTTACTTAAGATTATTTTTCTGATAGTTCTGTGTGATATAGCCAAGCCTAGTTAGTTAAAGGGTTACTTTCTGTGCTGCATTTTCCGACACCCAAACAATTCAGATCATTTCGATTGATCAGATAAATTACATGTGATTTCGGAAATCCTGGTTGGCAATACAATGAGTACTGTCAGCCAAACCCGATTAGCAAACTAGACGGTTAGCTTCCTCGCGAAGCTTGCTACAACAACACAGCCTCAGCTGCTATCTTAGTAATGTTAGCTAGACAGTGGTTATCTTACCGTACTAGTAAGCTGGCAGACTATGTAGTTAGACAAAGTGAACATGTTTTACTGAAGCCCATTTCGTTATATTGAAAAACGAATTGAAAGACTGTTTGATTTACAAATATGAACCTATTATCAATAATGTCACGGCTATAATATTAACCGTTTGGTAGACTAGCTACTAGCTGAGCTAGCCTTGTTTCTTGAGCTAGCTTCCCCTAGCGAACATCAACACGTAATCACCTCTAGCACATGACTGACGACGTATTGCGTCGGTATTCATTGGACAGGTTGGATTGCATTGTAGTACTGTTTGTTAAGACCATGTATTTAGTTGTGTCACATCTTTTACAAATATCACAAGGGCTATCCCTTTTTTCTCCCCCGATTTGTAATGTTAAAGGTTAGACATTCATATCTCTATACTGTCCACGGTAGTTCTGTTTCAATTCACTGATTTCAGTCAACAAAACAAAAATTGCACAATCAAACTAGATAATAATTTTATTATGAAACATATTAGCTTTGACAAGTTTTTCAGATTCATACCATGTATTTATTAATGCATCACAAGACAGCACAGTGCATAATTTATTGAAACATATGAGCATAAAATCAGTAATGCTGAAGTGCAATTTTAATTGCAGTGCTACTCTTTTACACAATACATACAACTTGATACATTTTCAATACAAAAATAACAGTAAACGTTATGAAATAACAGCAATTCTATTGAGAAAAAATGTGCCACCAATAAACCGGCAAATGTATAAATTAAGTTTTTGTGTACCACTAAATTTGAGTGTGCCACTTAATGAGTGAACCACAAAATTTGTGGTTCTAAACTTTAGTTAGCTGGAAAGAAAGGCTTTATTAAAGACTTAGTTTGTTTATATACTCAGTCAGCTACAGTGAATCTGAGGAATCGCCTAAGTCTGATACTTAAATGGTATTAACAGTGCATTTTTATTGTCACCACAAGCCGAAATGTAAATATTCCAATACGGTATTTACAAGTAATAAAACCAAATTTGACAGTTTCACTGACGTATATTTTTCTCTGACAAGAAAAACAATGTGGTGAAAATAAGCGTGGCTGAAGCAAAAGACAGTAGAGATGTGTTTAGAGAAAATATGGTGTTGTCGTCCTGGGTGGAATTACCCTCTCTGAGTCAGGCACTGCCCTAAAAAGCTTAGGCTCCCTCGTGTTGGCATCTTTGAAGACCATGATAGAAGCAATATTGCCGCAGCGATAGCAGTAATTAGGAGCCGACCAAACGGTAACTAGCTTCTCATCGAACATGAACTTGTAGCCTTCATGTACAAGTTGATGTGCCCGGCAAATCAGCTTCAAGTTGTTGATGTGAACAAACTACATATAAAAGGGGGAAAGGAGGAGAAAAATGAAGATGAGAAACTTTCTCCTATATGAGACGACACTTCTATTTTCTCACTGATATGAAAATTCATTAGGAATGCTTTTGGAAAAACTAAAATCTTACCTCGTTTGTGACCTTTGCTCCAAACAGCCACCCAGCTCCCCTGGGGCTAATGGCCCAGGTGTCTACATCCTCTGGGTCAGACCAGACCAAGTCACAGAAAGCTCCTTTATGGGGGATTTCCTGGTTACGCTCAATGGTTCTGATTTGATCCAGAGTCTTTATGTCTGGAGAGAGGCCGCCATGAACACACAGGATCTGCTCATCCATCAGCTGAAAATATCAAACATACAATTATTATTTTCATATCACGCTTGACCAGGGAAAAAAAACCTTATTGTTATCTTGCTTTGACACTGTGATAAAGAAGCTTCCATTGTACTAAATAGATATGTATATTTATTTTAAATACTTAGAAACTATATTTACTGCAGCAACTGTCAGCATGTCAAACACTTTGGTACAATAACGCCAGGCGTTGGCATTTCCATATTTGGTTTGGCATTCATCTGTAAGACAAAACACACATCTAAATAAAGACTCACAAAAAGCAACAAGGACTATAAAAAAACAAGCATATCCGTGTAATATGCACATCAGGTACAAGTCAATCCGACCATGAAGTCAGTGCCAGTCTGTATTGAAAATCGTAATCTCACCGTAAAAGCCATAGACTTGAGTAATCTGTCTGCTCTCATGATTCCCTCTCAGTAATGTGATACGGTCTGGCCACTTGGCCTTTAACACCAGCAGGTACGTGAATGTCTCCAAACTGTAATATCCTCTGTCGACAAAGTCACCCTAAAGAGATGAAAAACACACTGAAATTAATGATCAAGTATGGTGAAATAATCATTATATAATCAATAATGTTAAGTTATTAACCCTTGTGTTATCTTCGGGTCATTCTGACCCATCAGTCATTGTGACCCACCTTCGTATTGCGACAGATTTACCGCATACAAAGACAAAGTGAAGCATTTTCTTTTAACAGCTAGGCTGTCTCAGACCCCCCACATTGCAAAGGTTAAAAGAAAATTATTTTAATTTGTTTTTGTATTGGGTAAAATTGGGTAAACACAACGATGGTTCGTTATGAACCTTTGGGTCATGTGACCCGAAGGCAGCACGAGGGTTAACAAGTCCAAGAGAGAATAGCTGAATGCATACGCACCATGAATATATAATTTGTGTCAGGGACCTGTCCTCCAGTTCTGAATAATTCGCACAGATCATAAAACTAAAGGTAAAAAAATTATTTAAAAAAATAAGCGAGGTTAATTTCTTTAACCATTTTAATGATACAGATGTATATATGTAAGTGTGACTAATGCATTTCACTGTTTACCTGTCCATGTATATCCCCACACACTGTCACTGGGGTGGACACAGGCTGGACATTTGATTCCTCGAGCAATAGGTCGCAAACATAGTCACATAATCTCTGAGGGGAGGGGGGAAGAATACGCAAAACAATGGTTCATATTTATCATTAATAAACGTTCCAGAAAAAAAAGCATGACATGCCTCTGGCTCTTGTAGTTTATTGCTAGGTTAGCTGGACTAGTTGGCTTGTATTGTATTTAGCAAACCCTGTCAGGAAGTGACAAGAAATCAACGTTATTACAACTAAGCATCGCTTTAAAATTTAAACTTTACAATATAAATATGAACATTGGTGCTTGATAGTTATAAATACAGTAGCTACCGTTCGCTACTGGCTACTATTACTAGGAAGTGAAGTTAGCTAGCTCGCTACGCAACAAACAATGTACTTGCCTGTGCGTTATCCTATGTAGCTAAAATACTAGCTCACAGACTGTGAATGCAAGGGCATAGATACCTTGAGATCGTTTTCGGGTAGGTATTTGCACTGCTTTGCGATCTCTGCATATTTGTCCAAATCTAGTGGCGCCATTGTATCTGTTCCTGTCAAACTAGCTAGTGCAAGCTAGGTCAACTACTGCTGTCAAATCACGTAGAATGATGCTGCTGCTGGTTGACTTGAATCTTACACTTGGTTTAATATACCTGGGCTGCCCGGCACACCGCCGGTATTAATTAAAACCTGTGGTTCAGACACCACTGGTTAGTTGTTTATATTTGGTTCGTGACGTACTTTTCATTTCTCCGATCATCACCAATGTTAAAATCAATTAATAAAAATGTTTGAGTCGCCCACTGGTGGCAAGTCCTGCTTTCTGTCTGTAGAGGAAGAAGCACATTTGGACGCACCGCGGCGCACTCACACAACTGACAAGTGTCTTTGAGCATCTAGGCCACTAAGCGACACAAATTCAAGTGGGTTCAAATTACTTAATGAAAAATACATGTTAAATGTTAA
Organism: Osmerus eperlanus; assembly: GCF_963692335.1. NCBI lineage: Eukaryota > Metazoa > Chordata > Actinopteri > Osmeriformes > Osmeridae > Osmerus > Osmerus eperlanus. The sequence continues at coordinate 4,132,326 of NC_085045.1, read as the reverse complement.
ACGCAAATTTTCAAAATTAATTGTAGGCTACAGTATCAAAGATCAGATTTCTTTATGGATAACAAAGTGTGTGTAGCCTACTCTTCAGCCCAATTACAATATTTTCATTAGTGACTGAATGTGAAACTCCAGAGTCTAATGCCTAGAATAAAAGTCAAAGACCACAATAAAAGTCAAAGTCTGACAAAATTCACGGTGATTCATGAGTTTATTTTATTGAACCAACTCTCCAGTTATTAGCCTATGCACACTCATTGATGTATCGTCTCATAGCAAAAAAAAAACAAAGGTGTGAAAGGCGGATGCGCTGCCAGTTTAATTTAACATAGGCTGTAAATGACTCTGGAATAACCTTTTGGGTATGTGTTGAAAGTGTTGGAATGAGTTTGTTTAAGGCCAAATCTTTTAACTATTAACATTTTACTTCAAGAACTGAAATCATCCGGAAAGATTCAGTCGGAATTAGAATGTTTTTAATATCTGACTTATTGAAAGCCTGTGTGGTTTTCGCGTTTCGGTAACCACAGATGATCTAGTGGGCGGAGTTTTTGAATACAACAAATCGGATACAACCATAACAACGCCCGACACCTCCCCGAAAAATCCTATTGGCTAATGGTTATGGCAATCCAGTGATTCGTGATAGGTTGCACCGAATGTGAAACACGGGAGCCGCTTGATACAACAATCGTACAGCCGCCGAGGACATCAATGGTGGAGTACGCAAACGAGTCCATTCAGGGAAAGGTCTGAGAAAGACCATTATTAGGGCTTTACATGGAGAGCTGAAATTAAGTATGAGGTTAACGTCCTTAATGATGTACAAATCTCCGGCTTTGCTATTTATTTTGTATGTGTATATTGGATTTTCTGAAGCCGCACCGCGCGTCAACCCCTACGATGCGTCGTCTAATGTTATCTCCAGGAAACCTCGCTCAGCCTCCGAGACTCTGGAGTCTTATTACACCATCATGCCTAATCGCTTACCTGAGGACAGATTTGTGCTAGGCCCTTTGCCTGGGCTTACACCTTCTCCCAGCATTGCTTCTACCGGCGTGACCAGCAATACGAGACCTGTCTCTGCATCTCATGTCTCGGGAACCGCAACCACCTTTCAGCCACCGACAACAGACCCAACTACACCGAGCATAGAATCTATATCAACAACTAGAGACCAAATAACAGCTTTTATCTCCAGAATATCTGGTTCTAGCAAAAGATCCACTGATGCACAAACATCAGTTTTTCCCCCTGAAAAAATGATGCAGACCATGGTCTCCATGGTTTCACAGCGTACCACAAATGATGCATGGCCTGCAGATATAATCGAAACACATGTTACCTCAACCGAGAATAGTCAAGGTGAGTTTGTTTTATATTATATGAAATATGCATGCATAACGTTAAGATGTATCTCCAAACCACATCTCCATTTGAGAGAAAACAATACATTCTCTCATGCCTCAATGTATGACGATAAAAAAAATTATCTTCACAGCACGTTCACGTTTCAAAATGGTTGCAATACCAGTTTCTTTTATTATAAATACTTAACTACTGTAAGACGCTTTAGTGCTCTCCGCACCGTTTTGACGCAGGGAATGCGGCCGAATAATCTGTCAGATTGCAACAATGGATATGCTACCATGTATCATGGACGGCTTTATCCCTCCCAAATGATCTATTTTAACCTTCTGTACAGTCGTGGGAACGTTCATTGTACATGCAATTATTCAATGTAGTACATCTAGTGTAGCCTGCAATTAATAATAATGTGAATAATAATCCAATTTCAACCACTTTGAACAGGGCCTTTTATTATAGGAGCTGACATTGTGCCTCATGCAGCTGGGAGGGGGTGGGGGGTGATGGGGGTCTACCCCGTTGTTTTGTCTATTTATCCAATCGCCCACAGTCCTCCTCTCCACAATCAGGAAGCGCGTTCTATCAAGGTGTTTTCGTAGTCGTTGGCCCACTAAATTAAGCCCAGGAGCCTCTGCTTCGACAGCTGTTTGATCTCATTGTGTCTAAAAAAACATCCATAGAGTGAAAGGGGTGAGGGGGGGATATACCGCATCCAAAATGGCCAGTCCAAGAAGCCCCAGTGCCTTGCTTCACCTCTCTGCCTCATGTATTAATGTGCATTGATGGGCTCACTGACTGAGCCTCTGCTGCTGACAGAAGGCTGTTTACTCCTGTAAATATGGAACACTATACATTCGCCGCTATACTGGGGACTGTGAGAGTGTGTCTTATGCTGTGTAGTCTGTCAGGCCTATTTGCCAAATATGAACCCAAGTCTTTGTTAAGCTATAAAGATGACTCTGGTACAACTCAGATGACAATGTAAACAATAGGTTCACCTTGGTGAATGCCTCACCTCGAACAACTGTCTAAGGATCTGTGTCATTGACGTGCGCCCAAGTGTTCCTCCTTAAGTGTCTATGATTTCTACCAGTCATCATTGTGGAGTGCATACTCCCTAGCCTATTTTAAAACTAGGAATTTGTATTGAAGTACAAAGGTATGAAAGGGAGTTAGATGACCAAATTTTCCTGTTCTTTTGTAGCATAAACACTGTCATTGAGGGTGTGTCAAGCGAAATAGAGTAGTCATGTTACGGAATTGTTATTATTTCTTTCGTCACATGTCTGTCTGTAGCATACCTGAACCGTGCAACCACACTTGCAGGTTACCTAACTGGGAAAAAAACAACCATGGGCAGGTGAGGTGGAGATCACTTGCTTTATTTTCCCTCCAAACTGCACCCACAGTTTCTGTTAAAAACCATACCAAACCAGTTTGGTGGTTTAACCAATTGTTCAGCCTGGTTTCACCAACTTGAATTGAGCCTGCCTATTCTAAATCTATCCTTAAGTAAGACCAGAGAAAGGTTTATATTTTATAATTACATTTATTTTTATATTTTGGGATTAGGCCTAATGAGGGGAAATATACCTTTTTGTCTTCCTTTTACATTACTTTAATCCTATCCTCCAGACTAAAAAGACCACCTAAAGAGTGTGTGTGTGTGTGTGTGTGTGTGTGTGTGTGTGTGTGTGTGTGTGTGTGTGTGTGTGTGTGTGTGTGTGTGTGTGTGTGTGTGTGTGTGTGTGTGTGTGGGCGCAAGTGCTAATCTGAGTTGCACGAGATCTCACTGTCCAGGGGTAGATCCTGGCCGACAGTTCTCTAGTGGACATGGCTTCTGTGAACAAGTGGAAAGCCAACAGGGCTGTCCAGGCTTGCATAACCATGCCCTTGCACTGTTACATAAAGGTTCTGTAACAGCAGCTAGACATTGGGAAACCTAATGTTTACAGCTAGATAAAATGACATTAAGCAGACTTTGATTTCCATAGCAATCCCCAAAATATTGCCAAACCTGTCTCACAACAGAGACATACTTCTGACCAAGCAACGTTTCCTTTGTTTTGACACACAGTTCTAAATCTCATTAAATGTTAACAACCTCCAGGAAAGATAGATAGATACAAACTTTATTGCCACACAACAATGTTGGTGGTATTCTTTTGTCATAGGTAGCAAAGTACAGGATAATCTATAACAGTCTTATATTGTAACCATAAAGGTAAACACATGTAGCCATAAGGACATTCCTTTACCCCTAACATGATGGTCATGGTCACAAATAATTTCAGCTGTATGTTTTGTTTCTTCCGTGACCGCCGCCATGTTTCCATATCGGCAAACTACCTCCATTCAGAAATGATTTACAGTAGACTGTAGGTCACAGTGCTGTTTGGCTGTCACCCCTATGAGTTACACTTAGAGCAACCTGTCTCCTATAATAATAGACCAGAGCTCAACAATCCACCAAGGGGAAACTTGGAATTTCCTCATGAAGCAGTTGAGACCGCTATGCCTCAGTACAAAACCACAGGACCGTCTCTAGCACTTCTCTGCCCTGCCCCCCCCCTCTGCATCTCTCTTTCTCTTTCTTTTTCACTGGTAAGCAGAGCACAGTGAGAGAGAGAGAGAGGGGGGGGGGGGGGGCTTGAAACATCTCTGTGGCTGCTCACCACACCAAACCTGAGCTTGGATGAATAATAGATAAGCCGTCAGCAATCTACAGGGTCATCCACATGTCTGGCACATCCTCCCCCCTTACGACACGCAGTGTGAATTTGGATAATGATGCTCTTCATGAATTCAACTTGCATTGCTATAAAATGTTTAAAAACGGTTGTGGTTTAATTGCCTTTAACAGTTTTTATGTGTGAATGTAAAATCTCGACGCATGGCTTCATAGGCCGGGATCCGATGCATAGCCCGCACAACGCATGCATTGAATATCGTATCGGTGTGCGGTCAGTGTTTTGAACGCAGTCCTCTTCTCCTCCCCCTTTTCTTCTTGGTCCAAATGTGTAGAGGTTCTCTGCAACTGCAGTAGCGAGGGGGTCCTGGACCCAGACGACTGTGACCAGAGCACGGGCCAGTGTGCCTGCATGTCGGGGTACACTGGCCTGCAGTGTGAGGACTGTGAGGAGGGCCACTTCACCAACGGCACCACCGGCTGCCTCCCCTGCGGCTGCGACTCCTTCGGCGCTGTGAAGCCCCTCTGTGACAGGTGAGAGCGTTCACAACCTCACACACACACCCACACACCACAGGGACTTTGACACGATCATATCGCCGGGCCAGTCATAGCCAAACAAGTCTTATCTAGGTACAGGTCTGGGATTGAGATGAGGAATGTTGAACTGTATGAGCGAAGGGTGTTGTGGTGTTTGGCTGCTGGCCCCTGAGCATTCTGTTTATCTCCTCTGAGTCATTACCCTCCTCATCTGGATCAGTAGCAGAGCCAGTGAGGCCAATAACCGCCCCCGCCCCCCCCCCCCCCCTGGTCGCCGGGGACACTGTGGAGGTCCGCTCTCGGTTTCATTTCGAGAGCCAAACCAAACACGCGCACCATAACTTACATTGAGTTTTTCTGTTTATCGTAAGAAGCTCGACTCAGAGGAAGGCAGTGTGTGTGGGTTAGGAACATGGTAAAAATAGCTGCTGTATTTTTGCTTCTAACCATTGACAGGAATGTGACTGGTCAGAAAGAATCCATGAGGTATATATGGTGTTGTGACATGTCAACGACAGTGAAACAACTCCGAAGAACAGACTGACGTTAAATCCAGATACACATGGTGTTATTATTGAAGAAAACCGAAGCATATGACATGCATCATCATTGCTTAATCTAGTAATGGAACGATGTGCAGTGCAGTAAAACTCAGATGAAGTGGATAACGGGGCATGGGGCGTTTGTGGCTCCAAGCCTTCACACGCAAGCATACATATGATCCTTCTCAGACAGTCTGAGCCTACTATAAACAGTGCTAGCCAAACTAGCGTAGCACAGCCTAGCTCGCTCAGTGGGTAATCACTATGATTTACACAGATTAGCCAGCTCAGAGACCCCCTCCAAGCTTCAGCTTTAGGGAATGTCTCTTATTTAGTGACAGGGCGTCAAGCCCACATATTGCGCTTATTGTCTCGTTCATCCTATAATTTGATGGAGATATAAATGCATTCGCTGAGGTTTGTTCAGCATACCACCAGGTCCACGTGGTACTGAAACCACAGAAGAAGAATGAGATTAGATTCATTGTATCTATCATGCACTGGTTCAGCAACATTCAGCATACACACTTGAATTTGAATGGAATATCCAGACTGAATTATTTTGCTGGTTGACTAAATTCTTTATAATATTTTTATCAATATTTTATTGCCGTGGGATACCCATAATATGTTTTCCAATGTATTGTTGGTGTTTAGCCAGTATTGTAGTAAGAATCCACTATTTGGCCCCCAGCCTACTTGGCCTGCACTGTCCACCATGTTGGAAGGAGGCAGCCTTGTTATAAATCACTCGTCTGTAAGAGGCAGAGAGTCTTACTGTGTCCTGCTGTGCACTTTACCAAAATACATCCACAGGGGGCCCCAAAAAAAAGGAAAACAGCCGTGGTCTATAGGGTCTGTTTGTCACAGCAACTGTAACTGACCGCCACTCAGGGCCTCAGGTTGATGATTTGCTCATACATTTACATTTACATTTATGCATTTAGCAGACGCTTTTATCCAAAGCGACTTCCAAGAGAGAGCTTTACAAAGGAGCATAGGTCCCTGATCATAACAACGAGATAGCCACAAAACATTGCGAGTAGCCAAAACATGAAGCACACATTGTGAACAACCAAAGTAAGTGCCAAAGGGAAGAACCACAAGAGCATGTAGTTAAACAAGTTACAATTAAACAACATGAACTGCTATAAGTGCAAGTGTACCTGTGAAAAAAAACAAGCAACAATAATAAAAAAACAATATATCACAGCGAGTACAAACAATTTTAAATCAGTTACCACTAACCACAAGAGCAACAAGTCTCTGAGCAAGAGTCATTGTGATCCTTGAGGGAACTAACATCGGGTCAAGCGAACCATTCCTAAGTACCGTTGTACTCCCGGAACAAGTGCGTCTTGAGCCTTTTCTTGAAGGTGGAGAGACAGTCAGTGTCTCTGATGGAGGTGGGGAGTTGATTCCACCACTGGGGGGCCAGACAGGAGAAGAGCTTGTGTTGGGACCGGGCGGTCTTGAGCGGTGGGACCACCAGGCGGTTGTCTGAAGAAGACCGTAGGTGACGGGTGGGGGTGTAAAGCTGCAGGAGAGACTTGATGTAGACGGGTGCAGTCCCGTTCACTGCTCGGAAGGTCAATACCAGGGTCTTGAATCTGATACGGGCCATGATAGGTAGCCAGTGGAGAGAGATGAGGAGCGGGGTAACATGGGAGCGTCTGGGTAGATTGTAGACCAGGCGGGCCGCTGCGTTCTGAATCTTCTGAAGAGGGCGGGTTGCACATGCTGGGAGACCAGCGAGCAGCGAGTTGCAATAGTCCAACTTGGAGAGGACAAGTGCTTGGACTAGCAGCTGGGTGGAGTGCTCAGACAGGTATCTCCTGATCTTCCGGATGTTGTAGAGGGTGAATTTACACGACCGGGAGACTGCAGCAAATGCTGATAGCTCATGCTGATAACAAACAATAACGACTGAACCTATGAACATCCTCAGGAACCAACCGCTGATAGCGAATGACACACACTGTTCGTTAAGGGTCGACTAAAGTAGGTTGTAATGTTCTCGTGTGGAGACACCAGGACGGGGAAACGAGTCAGAACCTGCCAGATTCCTGCTACTCCTCTTAGTTTGGTCTCATTCCTCAGGGAGTCGAGGGGCACCGCTCACGCTCAGCTCTGTTTTACTGCTCCCAGCTAAAAGGGGGGTTTTGTTGTTCTACGTTTTCTCACAAGCATGACTGAAGATTATGATGGCCACTTTCACTATTACAGTATGTGTACAAGGGGACTTTATTTAACAGACCGGTAGCAATTAGGCGTTCAGATGATATGAGACCCTCTACTTTATTGTCTGCTAACTGTTGCTAAGAGATTAAAATGTGTACCCTTCTGAGTTCATGCATTTATACATGGCAACTTTACTGGCAATTACCTCTCGGCCCACATTAACTGGCATTGCTCTGTAATCTAATTTAGTCCATTCGGCAGATAAATTGGAAATTAGGAATGTAATTTGTCAGTATTTTATAAACAAACGTGGTCTGGTTGAAATTGCATCCTTCCACCATAACAGTTACAGTATATCAATAGTTTATTTGGGTCAGTCCTTCCAGGCATCATTTGCAAAGCTGCACATCATTTTTTTTTATCGAATGGTGCCACAGTTGGTAATGAAATATTGATTCTGGGTGCAGATGTTTCCGTCTGGTCCTTTGGTCTCACTGTCTCACATGCAGTAGCCTGATTTGAATGATTGTCAACAGCCCTTTCTCTCTTACATGTAAATCAGCCAGGGAATCAGGGAAGCCCTGTGGCACTCACGCCCAAAATGTTTTCTTACCTGTGAAAGGGTCGTATCATTATTAACCAGTTTGTCAGGGTCAACACAGGTGTTTGGCACCATAGCATAGCTTTGTTGGCTACATTGATCTAAGAGACCTTTAGCTAATATCCTATCCTGAAGTAACTTAATAGCCTCACTTTATAAGCTGTAGTGTGGTTTTTTCTAGGGTGCTACGAAGAGCACAGTAGTGAATCCGGTAAGGTGGGCACCTGCTCCAGTTCCACAGCTGGGTGTTCTGACAGAAACACAGGTGGTTTGTTTTGCCCGCTAACTCGGGCCAGCTGCAGGAGACCACACACTGACATAAACGGTCGCCGGCGTCCAAGCCAGCGTGCGCGACCACGGGCCCAGTGGGGCGGCTTTGTTGCCGCGACGGCAGGAGCGAAGAGGCTTCTCTATGACCTCCAGCACATTGTCAGCTGCGTTACATAACTGACCCACTGTGTGATCCGGAGCCCCACCTCCCTCCCCTCTCTAGAACGAAGCACAACTCTTGGGCCTTGTTGTTCTCTCTCTCTCTCTCTCTTTTCTTTGAGTAGTTGGCGCTGGCAGCTCAGACAGCCAATGGGCCCCGCTTAGAGTGGATCAGTGTACATCTCTCCTGTCGGCCTCACTTCCCCCCTAGGTGAATGACAACTCTTAAGAAGAGTCTCTGATGTCTCCTGCTTCCCTGGGGGCTAGAAGGCCACTCTGCCAGGGGGGGCTACTATGTTCTCAGTCTATTGTGATTCCCCAGGCATGCGCAGAGCATGTCCGGCATTACCATGGCAGCAGCGCAACGGAACAGGGTTAAGCCTCGTTTGCGATGTAATACTGACCTACTTAATATGCAGCTCTAACGCAGAGCGGTTGGCCCCGTCAGAGCCTTCAGCCTAGCGAAACCCTAACCAAAACAATAACAAACCCCTCCCCCCCCCCCTCTCCCCCCTGTCAAAGTGGAGAAAACACAAGTCTGCGTTCATGAGGCATGAACAGGAACCTGGGATTACTGCTCATTGTGAGGGAGGGACAAGCCTTATAATAATATCCAGGTCTTAGCTGTCTCTGGAATGCACAGTGTCCACCCCCCTAACCAGCCCCTTGGCCCTTTCATGCCTCTGGTTGATACTGTTGTGGGAGCAACTCAAAAAGGATCCCTGTAGGCCTTGCTCCCCCGTGTTTCCGTCTTAAGTCGGGGGGGACAATCTGTTCACTGCCCGTATCCGCCATTTGTAATGCCATGCCGTAATAAAGCGTTGGTGTGGGAGAGGCTGGAAGCGTCCCATAGATGGTAGGTTCTGTGGCGTTGTCCCAGGCCGGGTCCTGGGCGAGGGCAGCCAGAGAGAGATGAGGGAAGCGGGCCATCAATCTGTGCTCAGAAGGGGTGATGCTGTCGTGTGCGACACTGTCGCTGTCCCGGTGAAAACATATTAGACTCTGAGATTTTCTCACCATCTGCTGTCTTTGGCGAGAATAGAAAAGCCTCTTACATCAGAGAGACTGAATCACTGGAACAGACGTGGGGAAAGAGCGTCTACATTTCCTGTGCGTTTTCTTCACCAGGGAGGGAGGGAGGTGTGGGGAACAGCCATACCGCGTTCGCCGCAATTGGTTACGCAACTCAGGGGAGAGGAGAAAAAAAAAAAACAGCTCGGTTTTCGATGTGGCCAACCATATTTCAGCACCCTGTTTTGCTGTTTTGGGGATTGTTGTTCCCAGAAGTGATAATGGGGTCATGTGACGGTGCGCGTGTCCTTTGTCTACCCCACACGTGTTGGGATGTGTGTCTTTGTGTGAGTCTGGGGCCCATACAAAGCTGTTGATCTCCTCGCCATGTTCTCAACAGTGCCCTTACGCCCCACTTGGCATTACCATTGAAGCGTCTTATTTGCATCAAGAGCAGTGGTCTACCCAAGCCTGGCCTCATTTGAATCAGGCTCACGCGCACACTCAGGGAAATGCACTTGCTCCCTCTCCGACTAGAGTTATTGAAAGTAATCGTCTGCGTTTACATTGTATCCATGTTGATGTTTCCGGCCGGTGATAAGGGCTGCTCGGGCCTGACTCACGGCTGCGTGTCCTTGAGAGTTTGAAATAAACCCTGGGAGCACGGGTCTGTCAGGCTGTAGGAGTGCCGGGATGTGCCCTCCCTCTGTGAACGAAGACCCCCCCTCTCCTGGCCGCGTGGGTCGGCCTGATGTATAATTCAACAGCAGCCCGTGTGTTTTAGTAGGCTAACCACGCAGCCCCGAGAAAATGCAGGTGAAACACAGGCAACTGTTGGCATTTGGACAGGACCCATTAGTGAATGAAATAAGTCATTTGGGAAAGCGTCCAAAGAGGTGGGGCGCTAAAGAGCTCACATCTAATTGGACTTAAGTAGGTGAGAGCAGGACTGGATAATCAAACAGAAAGCACGCTCCACTGCGATTGGTTATTTCCAGCTGATGGCAATCCTACACACAGCTCGACAAACACAATGACTCCTACGCACATTCAAGTGGAGCGGAGCTGTTTGAACCAATCCGCTATTACTTTAGTGAAAATGTGTTTTCATCGACGTTAGTGGTAAATCAGGACGACGTTTCATCTCATTCGCTCGCGTGTGTTTGTACTTCCAGACAACTGTAAACTCTGAGATTGAATATAAGCCCTGTAGGCGGTGACGTTTAAATGATTGATTGCTCGAGACGGATCTTTCGCGAGCCCGTTCTCTTTGTCATCCCAGCCGCTCCCTTTCTTCCGAGCCAGAGATGGGGCGATGGGGAATGGGCTTCTTCCTCCTCAGTCTCACTGAGAGCACTTGAGCCCCGCTTGAATCCCTGACGAGAGTCCCACAGGTGCCCTGACCCACTCAGCTCTCAAGGTCACGTTCTGTGATGAGAAAACCAGGCTGCAAAGAGGCCCCCGTGCCAAGGAAAGATTGTCACATGCCTGCCTCCCTGGTCTGTTTTTGTCAACAAGGCCTCCCCAGCCTTGGACCAGATGTTGTTTCTGAACCTTCCAGTCTGGGACTCAGACCCCCAAAAACAACCGTCCCTGCAGCAGCCCAAAACCACGCCAGACATGTTTGTGGAATTATATATGAAAGGTCTAGACAGCTTTGAACTGCAGGAGGATGGGAGGCTAGGCTAACCCATGACATAGTGACCAGCTTGGAGAGGGCTGTGCTTCCCACAGAGAGGAGGCTCTGGTGGACGAGGGCACCGAGTGTGAGTTATGGGGAGCAGATGGATTGATGAGAGAACCCACTGAAGGGGAACCTGCAGGAGCTCATGCGTGGAATCACCCGGAATCATCTGCTGCGAATAGAGCGCCATGGCTAAGCCCCTTTCCCCTATTAGAGGCTCTCTAGCTGAATACGGAGGCTTTTTTTTAACGAGCACGGAAAGTCTCTTTTCGAACAGATCAGGTCCTCTCCCCAAGCCTCGCTTCACCAAAGCATGAGGGAGTTCTTCTTTTTTTTTGGGGGAGCCCCGCGGTATCTGAAGGATGAAGTACTCACCTGTGTGTCGTTTGGTTTCTTCCAGCTCAGGGATGTGTATGTGTAAGACTGGCGTGTACGGGCCCAAGTGCGACGAATGCCATCCAGGGTTCTTCCGTTTCAGCAGCACGGGGTGCCAGCCTTGCCAGTGCAACAACCACACCAACTACTGCCACCCCCAATCCGGTAAGCAGCCCCCCCACACACACACACACACACACACACACACACACACACACACACACTGAAACCACACGGCCAAGCACAGCCACCACAGGTTACACTTCCTCCTACGGGCTATCAATCATGAACATGGGAGCGTGTGCTGTTCACCTCCCCAGAGGGCAGTTCTCTGAGAGAACACTCAAAGTTATTGAGAGGCCATGCACGGGGTAAAGGTGGGACTTGTCTTTTTTTCAAACCCCCATCTGTGATGAAGAGCCAGATGGCGCACAGGAGCCTTTTCTGGGATCAGAGGAAGAATGCAGTGGATTTACTGAGCTCCTGTTTGACTTCTAGTACCCCTATGAGCCTTCCCATACACAGTGCTATTACGTAAAGGGCACTGGATGCCAACACAGCAAAGTACACTTGTGTCTGCCCAGACAAACAGAAGTGACTCGTTGCGTTTGCATCTAAGTAGATTGTTTCTCCCTCCGAGTCCTTGTTAGTGATTGCATTGGCGTAATAGCCAGAGGCGTCCTTTACAGAAAGGAAGGTCGTGGGATAGAAAACAAGGCAGCAAATATCAGATATCAGGCTACCTGTGCTTAGTGTATCTCATAGACCACAGATGACTGCCTGGATTCACCACGGTTTCATTCTGCATCCACTCTACCATGAAGGCCGAGGCCAGTTTCTGTGAAAACCCATGAATGACAGATAAAAAGCTAGGCCTCAATCTCAGGTGTACTAATCTTGATCATATAAAGACCCAGACACAGGCTTTTACTTATGAAATGATTAATGAATCATTTTAAAAGGAATAATAATAAAACATGTTGCAACAAACCCGCTTGAGAATCTTGGCCCCAGGTGAACAATCTCCCTCCCCATTTCCCTCAGATTAAGTTCCAATTTGTTCTCTTGTTTCTTCTGCAGGCATCTGTCTGAACTGTCTGGACAACACCAAAGGACACAACTGTGAGGAGTGCAAGCTCAAGTTCTACCGGAGCCCCGGAGCTGCCCCGTCAGACGCTTGTGTCTCCTGCCCCTGCTCCAACACCAGCTCCAACGGCAGCTGTCAGTCTGGTGAGGATCCAGGACCCCCCCGGCCAGGCCCAATCAGTCCGCCCCTCACTCCTCGTCTGAGGGTCACATCAGTCAGGGCTGCGAGGGTGCTTTGGACGGTCGTTACTTTTCAGCTGACTCACTGTCCTGTGGGTAGCCTCGGCATCGATATATACATTCCGGCTGATACCAGAGCAGCAAATCTGTTTTATCTGGCAGATAAGATGCGTAACCACAGGGTATCGAAGGTGAAAAGTATTTTTAAGGGCAAGCAGATTTGGAAAAAAAGCATTGTTGTGAATTAGCCAGCAGAGGTTTCGCCGCGTATTGAATAGAAGTGGCACCTCAGCAGCTGGGGCCTGAGCCCTGAAGTCAGAGACACGGACAGGGCCCCTGTCACTTCCCCTCACCTCTCCCTCTTCTCACCTCTCCCACCCTCCAGCGGGACCAATCAGCATCTGCCATGTGACTTCTGACGGCTTCCCATTGGTTCCTAGTGGCCTGGCAACAGCCATGTGGAGAGGGTCAGAGGCTGTCAGGTTGTGTTTGCCCAGCCAGGGCCACGGGGCGGGGGGGGGGGGGTTATGCAGTGTCACTGAGCATGAGGCAGTGGGAGGGGAGGGCTGAGCTGAACATGGAACACACATGAGCACAGCTGGGCCACTTCACAGCAAGTCAGGCAGCAGCAGACCAGGGGGGGATGGGCACCGTGCAGCCTTCAGAAAGCTACGGTGCTGCCGTGTGTGAGGAGTCAGCCGAGATGTTCCCTGACAGCTAGCCCCATGAGATGAAGCCCGCAGATCTCTAAACTCTGTTAGCCTGGATGGGGGAAGCGTATGGAGGATGGGATGCATATGGAGAGAACTGTACAGGGAGATGGAGGCATGTGCCCCAGGCACAGGTTGCCCTGGCAACTGACAAATGGGAGGGGGGGGGGGGTTGGTACCACAATGCAGTACCATGTCAAGGAACTGCAGGAGGCCTTCCACATATGCTGATTGGACGTAGGGTGTTTGTCAATATGACATATTTTTATACTGTGAGGGAGGGGGCAATTACAGGGTGCGAGTGAGGAGCGCGTGCGGACGTAGAATGTAGGTCACACATATGAAATGATCCGTGCACGGCCTCTCTTTTCTCAATGGTACAGGATGGCTCGTCTCATTCATCCTTAGGCTAACAAAACATTGACTTTCCCTCTCTCTTCCAGTCTCTCTCTCTCTCTCTCTCTCTTCCACTCTCTCTCTCTCTCTTCCAGTCTCTCTCTCTCTCTTTCTTCCAGTCTCTCTCTCTCTCTCCACACATACTCTCTGAGCGAGAGCGAACGAGAGAACAACTGCAGTGAGAATGAAAGCTAGGCCTGCCAGGGTGCGGAGGGAAATGCAGCAGGGGCTGATGGGTAAATAACCAGGTCAGGTTCCATGTACAGGTCCCAAGCCCCGGTCCTGACTGGTTCACGTTTCCCTCCTGGTGGCCATGACACTTCGTCTCTCTGCTGGGCCCAACTTCAGCCCCGAGAGACCCACTGAGAATCATTTGAGAGAGTCAAGAGAGGTGTTGTTGGAAGTGAAACAGCGACATGAACCCACCATCGCTATGTGAGGAGCTGGCGAGCTCATTTGAAAGGTGAAGGAGACGTGTCGGGGCACGTTGCCCCCACAGGGCAGGGAGTGGAGGAGACGGGACGCTCGTCAGCGCTGCCCTCGGAATACAAGGTTCCTGTGTGGAAGCATCATATTACTGAGGAGCAGAGGGTGGGAGGGAACCCGACCCTGCAGGATATAGCCATGCGATGGTCATGAAGAATAATGGGGCCCTGAAAAACAGATGCGTTTTTTTTTTTTTTTTTTTTTTTAATTGAATTACAGTCGGATTTCACAGCCGTAGCTCCGCGCGTTTGTCAGATGAATCTTCCTGGCGAGTTCAGGCACTGTTTCCGAGGCAGGGTTCACATAGCCACTTGAGAATAGTCTGTCCTCTGTATCCCACATTGATTGGTTCTGCGTTGTCCCTCCCTTGTTCCAATCATTAACATGAGCCTAGTTTCCTTGTATGTTTACTGGAAACCGAGCTACTATTGAGGCTTGCCTCATCCAAGTACAGTCCACTCTGTCAAAAAGCATTCATATGGTACATGTACGCCCTCTAGTGGCAGAGCATGAACACAGTCACGTTTGTCTGAAGCTCCATAATAACTGTTTGTGTGTGTGTGTGTGCTTTTGTTTCAGCAGACTCTGATGGGTTCCCAGTGTGTGACGGTTGCCTTCCTGGGTACAGTGGTCAGCAGTGTGACAGCTGCAGCGCTGGCTTCTACAGCTCGGCTGGTGGGTGTGTGCCTTGTGACTGCAGTGGGAATGCAGACCCCAGAGGTCCTGCCCAGCCCTGCCACTCGGAGACCGGGCACTGCCTGAGCTGCGTCAACAACACCACAGGGCCTCGCTGCCAGCTGTGCGCCCCCGGCTTCACAGGAGACGCCCGTGCCCACAACTGCACCCGCCCAGGTAAGGGTTTTACCAGGGGAGAAAGACCGGCCTGGATCAAAACATGCACATTTCAGATGGAAAATTACGATCACAAAAACGTCATTTCGATCGAATGAACATGGTTAACTTTCGTTATTTATTTTTTAGCAACCCGGGTCATTCCAATCCCGGTAACCAGAACGACATCAGAAGCCCTTAAGACCACAACCACCATGTCTGCTACCCCTTCTACCACTATGATCCCCATCGTGCTCACCAGCGCCCCACCATCCACCTCCACCACCAACTCCACCCTGCTGAGCACCGCCACCACCCAGGCCCTGCTGACCAGCCTGGGCAGCCCCACGGACAACACCACGGCGGCCCTGACTGAGGTCTCCTGGACCCAGTTCAACATCATCATCCTGGCCGTCATCATCCTGGTGGTGCTGCTGCTCCTGGGCTTCGTCGGGGGGGTCTACACCTACCGCGAGTACCAGAACCGCAAGCTCAATGCTCCCTTCTGGACCATCGAGCTGAAGGAGGACAACATCAGCTTCAGCAGCTACCACGACAGCATCCCCAACGCCGACGTGTCGGGCCTGCTGGAGGACGAAGCCAACGAGGTGACGCCCAACGGCCAGCTGGCGCTCACCACGCACGCCCCAAACTGCTACAAGGCCTAGCCGCTCCGCAGGCTGGACGTCACGTGTACGACGAGAGACATGAGTACGTGGTTGACGACCTTTTCCGACGCTGCTGGACACACCAAACCCCAAAGCTTCCCAGTGTGACGACTCGGTAGCCAGTTGCCTCTGGCGCATCATAACGGTTTTGCATTAGGCCAGACATGACCAAACGGGTTCCGGAAACAAAACAACAACAAAAAAAGGGAAGGAATGTTGTTTTGAGTTTGTCTCTAATTTGATCGATCAAGCTCTTTTTTTTGTTGTTGCTCTTGGACACATCATTATTGATGTCCTTATCAGTTTGAATCAGGGTGTTTGAATTGCAACATCTCACACACACACCCCCATGTAACCCAGCCAAAGGTTTTTCCGTCCCCTGCTTGGCACCAAGCTATTTCCCATGGATTATCTGATACCCTTCCATCTCAAATAATGACGAACCTTTAGGGTTACTCAACGACCAAGTCATACTCTCAGCAGCAACATGCAGAAGACAAAAGAATGGCTAGCCTACACTAGCACCTGACTGGCACCTAACTGCAGGTAGAAAGTGGTATCATTACTGAAGATGAATGGTTTCTCCACATGAGAACACCAGTGAAAATGTTGTTGAAAAGTGTAGGGTGCTTTGCTTTAGATGTGCCCAGTAGAGTGCGCTGTTGCAGAGTTGGAAGGGTCTAGTTCCTGTAGGGTCAAGATGGGTGAGAGCACACAGATTCTAATGCAGCTTACTGAAGACCTCACCTGGAGACTAGCGTTTTACAACTTACAAACGATGAACAGTTTAAGTTATAACTTGAAGAGCGATCTGGTGGAGACAATGATTGTTATTTAATTCATTTTTAGTCATTTTTTATTTATTGTTTTAAGTTTTGTTCTGGGGGGGGGGATGCTGCACATGTATGGCGTGTTATTCATGGTGTTTTATCTTGTGTGCTATATTGAATAGTAATTGAAATGGGCAATATGTTTTCATGTACAGTACATGTCTTCTTGTGAGAGTTGTCGGGGAACATTTAAGACTGCTGGCTAACCTAAAAACATTAATGACCTCATCTCCTGCTCAGTTTCTCAAGTTTGATCCTTTATGAAGAGTTGCCCGGTCTTTTACCTTGAGTATTCAAAGAGGAGTGTATAAATTATAAAGCTGCCCTATCTTGTACCTAGCCTCTACCCACTTATCATTGTGGCTCATAACACCTTTATGGACTGTCACTTTTTCTCGTTCTTTCGTAATCTGAATTTTGGATCTGCAGGTCTAAGAAAGACATAACTCAACAGACGTTGATGAACCAATTTTCCAAGTAGTTACTGTTCATTTTTATTTTTGTCAGTCTTTGAATTCTGTATAAAAGAAATGGATGCGTTGCTTGCCACAATACTTGACAACATAATGACTATGTTTTCTAAGGGGCTGACGGCCCATCATTAAAGGGTTAGCTAGTAATGGAACACTCCTCAGGCACTGCTTCTGTCCCCAATGTGATAACTGTAAATATGCATAGGACATTGTACAGACGAATGTGAATAGAATCATTAATATTGTACAGGTACGTAGAACTAAGTACTCACTGAAGTCATTTCCCTTCCACAAGAAGGGTACATTTAGGCACAGTCCACAGAGTTGGGAATACAAGTTACTCTTTAAGATTCGTTTATCCTAACCTGCTGTTCTCAAATAGAAATGATGGTGTAAATACTACTAACTGAGATTTGTCTCAATCACAACATTAAATAAAATTGGATTTATTGGTTAGTCCTTGTGGTTCCGTCCGTGCATGTCATTCGCATTAGTCATTCATCTACAACCTACGCTACCGGGGAAAGTAGGGCCACACCCTTCGCTAATGTTGTTGTGTTATGCATGCACCGTGGTTTGTTGACCATGCTTGAATAGCAGTTTGGCTTTGCTACATAGGAATGCCGCCCCTCTACGAAAGACCAGGGGCGTGTACAACGAATCAAGATCAACATGCTCTGGATTACTTTCAATTACCCGGTTACCCAGTTACCCAGTTATCAACTCTCTTTACTCAACCCAGACCTTTCCAATCTACAGACGTGCGAGTTCACATAAAGGGGCGGTGTTTGCACCGTATGTCCAATCGCAAACATGGACCAAACAAGAGCCGCATATTTCACGGAGGAGGAGCGGACAATAATCTTACAAACTTTGTCTACTCCTCCTGAGTGAAATATTGTAATACAAACATATCACGAATACAGACATATAATACAGGCAAAAGTCAACAAAGTAGCTGCTGCCAAGCTGGCAGAAAATAGCAGACGCTGTAAATGCGTAAGCTACATTATTGATATCACTGCCCCAGGCACAAGATGTGACCGTAATTACACGTGCGCATTCCATAACGTTAAACTTTTGTTTCTGTATTGTTTTAGTTGCAACCCTGGCAGTGGCAAACGATCGTGGGAGCAAATAAAAAATAAATATCAAAACATAATTAAAAACGGTAAGTAGCAGTAGGCAATACTTGCACATATTTTAAGGCCAACAAGTAGGCCTACAAGGCTTACTTGCCTGAGTCAGTCCCTTTTGTAGGATATTGGTATAGCTACAAAGGGCCTAGAACAATGAAATTGCTTGCAGCCAACAGGAAGAAAAATTAGGCAAAGAAAACTGGGGGGGCCCTCCTCCACAGGACTTCACTCCTGCTGAGGAGCTGGCCCTCTCCAGCTATCAGGGTCGCCCCATGATGGAAGGAGTACAAGGGGGCACTTCTTCAGACCCTGGTGGCAGCAGCTCAGAAACCCAGGCATATGTATGTTTCAAGTAATCTATGTGACCATGTTCATTCAACAATTATTTATGAATATTGTAGGGGTGAAATGTATTACTGTTCTCCACCCACTGTCATCCCACTGTGCCATACAGAGGTAACAGGGAAACTAATAGTCATACGCCAGTATGTATGCCATATGTGGTTGCTGAATATTGATTGAATATGCCATTTACTTTCTCAAGTGGAGGTCCTAGATGATCAGGAAACTGTGTCTGCCTGCTCAGAGAGCATTTTGGGGGTACACTTTTTAGTTTTTTACCACTTGCAACACAGATGGTGAGAGTGTGTGAACGTGTGGCTGTGATTGAAGTGTCTGTAATGACTTGCTAATGGTGGTGGTCTGAACATGAGACACAAGTCCTTAAAGTGCTCATTTCAAATATGAATCAATTGATTAAATTGCTATGGTGTTAAACTCAGCAGAAAGAGGAACTTCTTCCTCCCCCTGAGCCTAGGGCCTCCACTTCAAGGCCAAGACAGACATAAGGTATAAGCAATGAACCTTGAAACACAATAGTCAAATGGACACCTTCAACTTTCTCCAAGTGTGCCTTGCAAAGAGACAATGTTCTTTATTTGTTTCAGGTTGGAGCAGACAATGTGAGGGCCCTGTATAAAAGAACCCTGGAGCTCGATATAGAGTATAAGAGGCTCGATATAGAGTATAAGAGGCTCGATATAGAGTAAGGCTTTTAATTAAAAACATACAGCTCAAGAAGCTGGCAAAGATACGTAATTCCCTCTGCTGAGAATCTATCTTTCATTAAGATACTCATGAGGGAATGCGAAAGGTTTTGTCGGTCTCTAAATGTTCGGGCTCTTCTGAGCGCACCTCTCACTATCCGCGCACCAAGCTCCACAGGATATTCTATGAACGGTGACGCCATTATCCTCACTAATGAGTTAGTGGGCGTTCAGCATGTGTTACCATGTCGATCTATCCCGGTAACAAGTGATCTACCATCGTGATACAGAACACCCTGGGTTGAACCTGAAGTTACCTCGGTAACGCCAAATCTTGGTTTGTAGTACAGGCCGCGGGCCCCTGGAAGTCATATTTGAATTCTCACTGAAACTCAACACACCGAAACAGCTCCTTCAACATGTTTAGAGTGTAGGTGGGACGTGGGCGACAGCATACTACAAGTAGGCGCGGTAAAGATAGACTTTAATCGTGCACGGTACATACTACTAGCTACGCTACTTGTGTTTGACCATGGTCAACATTGGCATGGAAGATAGTTGTTTCAGGGATATGCATCAATTTAGAAGGGGTAGTCTTGACCGTGAAGTTGGTCGGTCTTCCCGTGGAGATCTCAAAGGAATTCGGCACCTGATATGGCTTACTCGATTGCTAATCGTAATCATGCTACTTGTGTGTTCAGCTCTTGTTATGTTGGTTTACACGCTCCACTACTCAGTGTCGAATCAGGTAAATTTAATTAAAAGTAGTGCTTCTGTTGTGTGTGTGTGTGTGAATCGCCGTGATTTCTTTCGCCGTGTTATTGGTTGCATCAGAATACGGCTGACCAAAATAATGTCTAAATATACGTGGATTTATGCTTCACAGTACTTTCTGTTTTTAATTATTTATTTGTTTGTTTCTTTGTATAGCACCCACCCCCCCAAGACAATCACATGGGTAAGTCGCCACTCGATTATTTGAGCTCATTCATATTACTGTATGATTGTACCACTATTTGACTGGCGCTATATCATTCCTCCAGGAGACAGCACTCAGAAACAGCTACAACTGAAAGCCAATTCTAATGCCTTTTTGACAGGTAGGTAACACTTGTTATGATGCATGGCTGATACAAAAGTTATGCAGTATTCATAATACGATCTAAAGGCACATTTCTTATCATTTGTTCTGTCTCTTGCTTTCAGCGCCAGATACTCACCACACAAACTCCTTTGCACCCATTGAGTGGGAGCGTAACCGTGGGAATGCTCACCTCGGTACTTTCACGTCTAACGGCACAGACCTCATTGTGCCCAGAGATGGCACCTACAGGATTTACCTGCAGATTACCTACATGGGTCCCAAGAATGTGCCAGTAGGAGCGCTCGCGAATGTGGCCAGCCTGGAATTTTATCTTCATAAATTTGGATTGGGCTACAAAAAGGACATTCGTCTGCTGAGCTTTTATGACACAGTAGACTTGAATTCGTTGATTCGGAAATCCCTAAACACGGCAGCAACATTTGATCTAAAGTTCAATGACCGGCTCAAAGTTAAAACAAATAAACCTGAACTCATGGTACTAAGTGAGGACACAACATTTTTTGGGGCAGATCTTATTAGCTGATATTGTAAAGGCATCACTCAGCACATTCACCACTCACTTTGACTGCAAAATTGAGCCTTTTGCATACCCTACAGTCAAGGCATTCTAGACGTTTAATTGGCTTTATTGCTCAACTGTATATTTTAATGGAGAGACAATTGAGTCATAGTGTCACAGGCACTGCGCTGTTAGTAGGTATCCAACTACAGACTGGGGTTGACAGCATTTTAGTTACTGTAGTAATGGTTGGGCGTGGGTTTAGGCAGTTCACCCCTGTTACACTGCCGTTGCAATGTGAAAACCGAGCTGCAGTAGAAGAATCTCTTTTGGCTTTAAATCTTGATTGTACCCAAAACAATGATGTACTTTAGATGACAATGTTGCTAAGGCAACTGTTTTGAGCAATCTGTTTTCAGTCCATGTGGCAACTCACGTTTGCATAAAAGGAATAGGCTCTTGCCATCACTCTGAGATGTCTGAGCAAACATAGGATATAAGACTCACTGTCTATTGAATCAAACAAAGGGTAACCCAAACCTCAAAATAAGTTGTCCCAGAGGCTTGTACTAAAATCTCATTCATGCCCTTTTAAATAGAAAGTGTGATACTGTGGCTTGTTAGTAGAAGATGACTTTGAACTCAAAATGCAATGATCAACTAACTTTTATAGTCATCTTTTTAGAATGGCTTGCTTCCTGTTTACACAAACAAAGGGTAGGCTAATCTGTCATTCATATTATTTCATACTGTTGGATCACTATGATCAGATGAGGGAAGCTATGTTTGCAATTGGATTGTTCAGTATACTTTGTGTAAAATAAAACTTTACATAAAAAAAGTTCTGTATTAAATGACTTTGTGTAGCCTGATTCTCAATATAATGTGGGTTGGCATGCAAGAAGGTGTGCCAGTCAGGTGCGTCAATAGAGAATTATGTTAATGTGAAACTAGACACACAGCTTTTTGCATGGCTAGGTGCCATGGTGCCATAGCTATATATTCTGTACATATTTTTGGGAAGAGGGAAAGGGTTACTAAACCATTGGTGTGAATTATTTGATTTATTCAGATTTAATCAGACTACATGATGATCTAGTAAGCATGCAGGAAATTAAGGTATATGCACACACAAGCCTATCAATTATTAAACAAACATGATACTCTCCCCTGTGGAGAAGTGGCTCATAGGACGAAGCCATCTCAGTGAGGCCATGGAACCTTTAAACTGCCTCACGTTCACCCTCAGCTGTTAGGATCCGGAGTTCGTAGCAAATTACCACTTAAATCTACCCCACCATTTCTCAACTGTGAATTGCTGGGTAAGGAACCCATCATGGCAACAGGTAAGGATTTATGTATGTATTTATATTTAGTCAAATTGGGAATTCGAGTAAAAAATAAAATTTGTAAAAAGTTGGTTTAGATTGGGAAACATCAGACTGGTGCCAAGGTTGTAAAACATTAACCAAAGATTGGTTGTTTTTTCCTAAGAGAAAATATAAACTTGGCTGGACTTGCAACGACATCCACCGGTGTGTGTTAGTGGAGGTAGTTAGTGGTAGATCTATGTCATTTTTTGCTTTTGTGTCCACAAGCAGTTACTGCATTATACATGAGAGTATAGTGCAGTAACTGAAGAGTTACTGAATGTAAATATGTAAACCATTCAGATCAATGTTACTGTGCTCTTTGTGTACTCTAAACCCCTCTGTTCCATGATTCCCGAGAAAAGTTTCGCCGAGTTGGCTGAAACTCTGTCCTTTATCTTGTTTTCTGGTTTCAGTTGGCATGAGCTACCTCAATAGCAGAAACCCAATGAGCCTTGACACCACACTGTCCACTGAGGAGTGACACTGAATGACTGCACTCGATTGGCTAGAGGCTTTTAATTAATCAGACACCCTGTTTCCACTGTAGGACTAGGACTAGAAGTGGGTCAGTCTACCACTCGAGACTGAGTGAGAGTTAGTTTTCCAGGGCATGTTTACACAGATGATAGGGGAATTGAATTTATTCATAAAAAAGCACTTCATGGGTCGACAGCATGTGTTTTTATTGTACGTGACAAACGTTCTATAAAATAAGTGAATCAATGTCTCTAACCTCCTTCCACATTTCCATCTCAGGCATTCCAGAGTCATCCAATTCGAGAACACAACCTGAGGGAACCCAAGGACTACAAAATCTTACTAGACAAACACAATCACCTGTCCAAAATGTGCAGCCTGAACCGAACAGTGACTACCCCCTTTCTCTGGGCTATTCAACTAACAACAAACCAACTATCCATCCGTTGTGTGACACCGATCGACTTCAGGGTGATAGTTCAGGATTTTGTGTTGATAGCGAGGGAAGGTTAAGCAGAGATGAACAACCTATTCAGACAAACCAGGAAGTAATGACCCCACCAGTTGGGCTTCCATCCCATAGCTCCTCATTCCAGCCATCCGTGGATGTTACCATCCCATCAGAGGAGCCCCCACCCTACAGCCCACCAGACCCCAAAATGGCCTACCTTTTCTACCCTTCCCAGCTTCCTCACCACCCTGGACCAGCTGTCATAGCCTGTCAGCCAGGACCCAACCAGCCAGCATTCTACCAGTCCCAATTCAATCCTTTGCCCAACTACCCTCCCTATACCATAGTAAGACACCATGAAAAGGCCTTGTGACTGAGGAATCATTTCACATCTACACACATTCTTTACATGCCCTTTTGTTTGAGAGCTTATTTCTTTAAATCATAGTCTGTGTTGTGTTCTAGTATATGAATGGGTCATCGCTGGGCGAGGAGAATGTACCACTTCCTAAAGATTACATGGTAGAGTCCTTGCTGGTTACCATATTCTGCTGCCTAATGAGTGGAATCATGGCTCTGATGTACTCCTATGAGGTAAGCATTACGTAAGCATGCATACCGTGGCTGTTAAACCCGTACGTGACTTGGGACAGGCTTGGCTTCTATGTGGGCATTGTGCAGTATTTCATCAATGTGTTTGACGTCGTTGAAAAGTGTACCGTCCATAACCTTTTCTGCAGACACGTGCTGCCTTGGCCAGAGGAGACTTGAGGGAGGCAGAGAGGACCTCCCAAAAGGCCCGCCTGCTGGTTCTGTTCAGCTTGATGTTTGGGGTCTGCGTTTGCGTGGGCTGGGTCATCTACATTGTTATAGTTCTATGTGCATAGTGAAGCGAACAGGCCTTTTCTCCGGTGAAGATTTCCAGATACATCATTTGTGCAAAGGTTACTCTGATGCGCTGAGGAAGAATGTTTCAGAGACCTTTTACTATTAGTTACATATTTGTAATGAGTTATTGTTTGGTGTAATTAAACACAGTCCTTGAGACTCTAAGCTAATGGTTCTCAACCCGTGTCCTCCGGGACCCCCTGTCCTCCATGTTCTTGATGTTTCCCTGCTCCAACACACCTGTTCCTAATGAATGGTCGTTACCATGCTTCTGCTGAGCTATATAACAACTTATTCATTGGAATCAGGTGTTGGAGAAGGGAACCGTCTAACCATGCATGCCAGGGGGGTCACTGAGGCACAGGGTGGAGAACCACTTCTCAAAGCGCTGTAGTGGAAATTGCTGAAAGGTGAGTGTAAAGTTATGTTCATAATGTAAACCAATGAAAATACTGTGTCCCAATAAAGCTTAATTTTTATTAAACCTAATACATTTTTCATTCAACATGGCTTAGGAACAGGCAATAAATAGACAGGTCAAAGCAAACAAGAAATAATAGAAGACTAATAACGAAACAGTAACACAGCAGCAATAGTTAAAACCGTAGGAGTGCATGCACAGGTACAGTTTGTACGGTGTGGTAGTGAACATACTTTGCTTGTGCAAATGCTTTGGTACAAAAAGATTGGCAAGAAAAATAATAATTGCGTTATATTTCTGATCTAAAACAGCCTGTTTGCTATTAAAAGCATTCATAGAAATCACTGGCAGTAGCACATGCAGCAGCCTGGGCTGGTTCTGCAACCTCATTACACAAAGGACACTACAACTCCTAAAACACTTTGTTTTAAAACCAACAAAAAGGCCAGACAATATACAATGAAACTCCAAAGAGCAAAACTAACACAAACGTTATATCATATAAATAAGAGTACAGTCATGCATACTTCAGTTTGTCAAGCTTGTTCAAAAGCCGTGTTTGACCAGCAGGTCAGTGTGGGTGTTGTGGAGATTACATTCTCTGGATTATAGTAGATGGCCATAGCGAGTGGACCCCATCTTAAGGCGATTCATATTTGGGTGTGCTCAAGCCTTCGGCGAGAGCACAACCTTTGTTCTCTCACATATATATTTGAGCTGTGTGTTTGTTCCATTTCCAAACTTGAACTGTATGGGCAGTGTCAGTTTTTGCTAAAGATTAAGGACAAGAACATTTACGACATAGGAATGTTGCCCACACTAAGATGAATGGAAAACCCCATGCTTGCGTAGAGTGCTTTTTGGAATGTATGTGGCCTTTTAGAAATATGTTTGCGTACAGCGATGGAGTGGAACATCAAGGTGAGAAGAGCAGGTGTATCCTGGTTGTCAACTTGTATGACGCTATATCATCAATCTTAACCCATGTCCTTTATCCATCTAATTACTACACTCACTTCATTTTTACTGTTTCCTACAGTTTTTCATAAGGATAAAGAAAATAAATATTGCAGGAAATTTCAATATGTAAACAACTTGCGTCACACGACTTTCCACCAAGTTGTCCTTGTTAGTCAACTTTTTCTCCATAATCAATGTTGTGCAGCTGCCTTCAAATTCACATTAGTGTGCATGCTGTCATTAGGAGCACTGCACATACTTGGAAGTGTTTGGTCATAAATATCAGCATGTTGAAAGGCAAGTGTGTTTGGGGTTGTGTGTGTGTGTGTGCGCGTGCGTATTCAAGCATAACTCCTCTAACTGAGCAGCTCCAGGTATGTAACAGGCACTTTTCCTTTCTGGTTCCCGCGCTCTCCGATGAGCCAATCAGAATCCATGCCTGGAACTGTGTAAACTGTGATGAGCTGGAGGAGAGAGAAAAACAAAGAATGGATCTCTTAGTGTCATTTTATCATTTCCATTTAGGAAGGCGGCTAATGCTAACGGGAGGATTCAGATAGTCAGGCATCCTTCTGCTAGCACCCAAGTCGGTACAAACACTAGCAAAAATGTTGGCGCGACCTTTTGTGATTTACATGAGCGAACAGCAGGACACATGGGGCATCAATGTGACAGTCTTGTGTAGTGTGTGTGTGTGTATGTACTTACCTCATCAGCAAGCAGGGACAGCTCGCTGGTGTCTGCGGCGTCATAGTCATACAGCACCTTGGCCTTGCGCGTGCCCGTCGCCGGGGCCTGCACCTCCTCAATCTTCAGCGTGTCCACCTCCGCCGCGCCGCCGGCGTCCAGGGCACCGCCGCCGCCGTCCAGGGGAGGGCTGGCCGGCGACACGGGGTGGCCGGGGTTCGCTGCGAACGCGTTCGGGAACCTGGGCAGGGGGGGGAACAGTCAGGACGTTTTGTACGGAACACGCATGACTGAAAGCACGCAGGGCGGCGGAGGTGACTCGGCAATTTGGGAATCGCACTCACGCGTCTCCATTGGAACTGGGAGCATTGGAGAAAACGGAAACGGGATGTTTGTGAATGGGTCGGTTCAAGGGGAGATGAGAAGAAGAAGAAGAAGAAGAGCAGGCTCACTGCATCCTCCACGGGAGGGCGACTAGCGCTTACCTGCTCAGCTCCTTCTGCAGGTCAAGCATGTGCAGGTGGCACTGCTTATAGTAGGCTGCCTGAGCCTCCACAAACTCGTGCAGGCAGCGGAGGTGATTCACCTGCACAGACAGGAAGTATCGTCAGGGAGGGTCCCTGCTCTGCCCCCCCCTCCCCCAGCACACAGACACTGTGGGGCACGAGGCCAGACGTCCCCACCCCCATCCCCCTCAGGAGGCTATCCAGATGCGGTGACTCACGTGAGTGCTGCTGATTCCCTCCAGCAGCAGGCGCGTCACCTCCGCCTGGCGGTCGAACTCCGTCTGGGCTACCCGGAGATCGTGCTCCGCCTACACGGAAACACGTTCAATCATGCCTGTCAAACACTGGGAGGCGTGCATCCACCCACATAATTTTCTGCCCAAGGGGAAAACAGCCGTGTTCCGTACTCACTTTGTCTACTTCCTCACTCCAGAGCTGGGAGACGGCATGGCCGCAAAAGAGGAGAGAGACAAGTTCTGATGACACCACAGGGGAGACACACAGACACTGAAGGCTACACCGCTGATTGCAACATGGACAGACTTCCAATATTCATTTACTGGTTGTGGTGGGAGTGCAAAGGATGTGAAAAGAACATCATGACCCTTGATACAACACATGGCACACATCATGTACTTAGAAAGTACCGATAAGAACAGGTCTGAATACTGAATCCTCATTGGGGATTGTTCCTTAGCTGTTAGTGTCATCATCGGGAAGAGGTGCTCCCTAGCAATAATTGACAGCAAGATTAGCAAGTGATATACAATCTTTTTGGAATGGAGTCAGGACAGACACAAACGTTAGTGAAAAGTTACGATTACGTTAAGAGGAAGGTCCAAATGGACAAGGTTCAGACGATGACCCACTAAAGTGCATCATAATTGCCTCGAGAGTGCTGTGGTCTGCCAGAGATGTTTCTGTATAAAGGGATTACGTGTGTGTGTGTGTGTGATGGAGTCAAACTGATGCTCCTTACCGCAGAGGCACTGGCAGACAGGACATAGTTCCGTGTTCTGGTGTCCTGAAAATCAGGCACAGCCTACAAACACAGCAGATTAGGTTACAGTTGCATAACACCACAAATCCACACAGTGAAACATGCACGGCAAAGAAAAACAGGACAGGAATGACAAAAACAACAGGGGAAAAAGCAGAAGAAAAACAAAACGGCCCTTAAGAACGTGATATTGTTAGTTTGAAGTTGAGTTTGTGGTTAGCTGACAAGCTGAAGGACGCCACATCATGGGTAAACAGCATGAGGATATACAAATACTTCACACAATAGTAGGTCTGACAGGAAGTCATGTGTCATGTCAGTTCATGACTAACATGTCGAGCCATTTAAGCAAGCACAAAACATGAGGCCTCATGTATAAACACCCACGAAAAGCTTGTTTCCACGCACACGGTGTGATGTGTGCGTGTCTATTTCCTGAGTGATTTTGTCGTTCGTCAAGCTGTTAAACTTGACGAACGACAAAATCACTCAGGAAATGCATGTCACCCTCTGTATATTGTTAATATTGCTCACGCACAGATTTACCACATATGAAATATATACTCGCTGTACTGTGCAACTACAAGATTGGCATGGGAAAATGCAATTTTCTCTGTGAGCCTGACTGGCTAATTTCGAGTTTTACATCCATTTCTTCTTAATTTCTGCCATGGTCCGGTTCTCCGAACCCACAGCATTTACGGCCCTAGTGACAGTTTTCCACTCCGCCGACTTGCTTTTGTTGCTAATACCTGATGACAGGACCCATTTCCTCGCCTCCACCTCTGTTGTTAGAACCGCAATCTCACAGTCCAGGCCATCTGCTTATTCATTTATGGGAGGAGGCAAGGCGGGGTCAGTGGCTCGTAATGTGCGGTCAATCTCACGTTGATTGTGATTTATTAAGGAAAGTTGCGCAGGACCTGGCGTGCGACCGGTTTTATACATTACACAATATTTCTGTGCGTAGGTGCTTTTCAAGTTTGGCCGTACGCCATATTCTGGTATGTAGGCTGTGCAATCTTTTATACATGAGGCCTCTGGATCTCTACAGCTCACAGACTGTACTCAGAACAGGCCAAAATCACACAAAACTAAAGTTAGGTATTGGATTCAGATGGCATTTTTGCATACTTATGCCATGTGGCAACCACTGTGCATACAGGCTCCAAGGGTCTGAGATGATGACATATCCTAATCAAAATGCCGAATAACAAGATGTGTATTTGTTTTTATTTTCTAAATAACACAACTGATCAATAAAATCAGACCTTTTTTTAGTCACTGAGACTGATTTTACTGAGGAAAAAAATCGGAATGATAAAAGGAAAAAATATTTCACAATGTTCTATCAAAACGTCGTGTTTTTTGGTGTGATATTCCCATGTCAAGGAAGAGTAGAACAGGTATTTTGGGGGATTAATAACGTTTCGTAGGGCTAGGTTACAGTTTGGCTGATGGGCAGTTGTGATGCAATTGATGTGATGAAATGATCAACTGGAAAGCTTCTTTCCTTCAGGATAACATGCTCATTCCTGTCAGTTCACTGTAAGGGTGTCATATAGTGCACCATTTGGCCGTTTACATTTCTCTCAGGCTTAAAAGTATAGCATGCATTCAGTTGGATTGCATGGGTGTCATTGAGAGAACACTGGTGACACAGGAAAAGAAAGATGGAAGTGGAACGACGTAAAGGATGTTTTCTTGTTAGTACTCACTTCCCCCTCACACTGTAACGTCAAAGCAGAGAGAGAGTTAGTCATTCAGTCAGCGTTCGTACACGGCCAGCTGAACCCTACCTAGTAGCATCACGATGCTAACGAGCGTGGGGTGGGGGGTGTGGGTGTTACTCACTGCTGCCTTGGCCTCCGCCGTTTTGGCCTTTTTCAGCCGTGCTTTACACACGTCCAGGTCCAGGCGCCGGTTCTCCAGGAGACGCCTCTCTTTCTGAAACGCAGAGCAGAAGACAAGGGAGCTTTAGGAGATCCTGATAGGACGTGATCGTGGCGGTTGTTGCTCGACCCGGTTTACGACGTCGCATAAGATGCAGGAGATGTAACCCGACCCTCTCATCTTACTTCATGAACTCAGAACTTTTGAGTTAACTGGGGGTTCCATTGTTCCAAGCTGCTACTGTGGCCTGAAGGGGTGCTCTGTACAGCGATAGCAACATACAGAATGCCTAAACCCGTAGGTAGATGAGGGGAACCGGTGACGGATGTAGTTATCAGTGGGTGAAGTGGTTGAAGTAGGGTGAAGTGCCTTGCCCAAGGACACAACGTCACAACGGCCGGGCAAAATGATGTTGTGTCCTTGGGCAAGGCACTTCACAATGTCCCTGTACTTACTGTAAGTCGCTCTGGATAAGAGCGTCTTCTAAATGACTTAATGTAATGTAAATATCAGTGGATCTTGGAACTGCTGCGAGACTCACTGAGATGGTTCTCCAGTCTCCCTCCAGGAAGTTCCGGAGAGGGGTGAGGAAGCTGATGGCAGAGGTCTGGAGGAACTCTCTCTCGGCCCATCCAAGACGCCGCTCACAGTCTCCCACCTTGATCAGGGTGCTTCCTACAACACAAACGACAGGCATGAGCATCCTCCCACTGCACAGAGACCACACAAGGTAACGACACAGTTTCCTCCCCCACCATTGTTGACAGGAAGTTCATTGACGTGCGCACAATATGCAACTAAATTTGGTTTTCCATGTATGCATCCATTTGTGGATGAATTTCGTTTGCCAAGGAACAGGGGCCAAATCAATCAATCTTCTGACCAATAGCTTTTGAATAAAAAATAATAAAGTATTACTGAATGAATTCAAATGTAACTGTAGGACGAAAACCATGATTAAGCCAAACAACTACTGGAGAGGTCAACCTCCACTGCAGCACAGTCATATATTTACTATTGAGTCACTGTTGGACTATGTACATATAGTGAAGTGAAACGTAAACTTCTGGGTACAGAAACTGGCGGAAGGGGAGCTGCAACACCCACAACATAAATAATTAAAAACAAAAGGGAGAGATTCTGTGGTAATCTACACCCACAGACAGAGAGCAGAGAAACTCAAGACTCCAGAATGGCTGCATTCTTAAAAAAAACAACACAACATACCAAACACTCTCTATCCAAAACACAGATACTGAAATGTAGAGAGTAGGCGGTCGAGAGTAGAAAGTGGGATGATGTAAAAACTCATGTCTGAGGAATTCTGTGACAACCTTGTTGGCCATGAAACCTGTCAAACTTCTAGTCTACATTTCAAGCTATATTTTATCAGGCAAACACATTGTGCATAGTATTACTTTACAATAATACACATTGACACAGGTACAGTATCAGATAAAAAATTAATAAAATTATGGGCAGTAAATTGACCTAGTCCAACCTAATGAGAACCCAATGGAGGCTGGCTTAACTAAAACCTACCTGTACACAGAGGCTAGATTTCACTCAGTTATTCTTGCGCACCTGTCACCTGAATCTAATAATTACCTGGTTTCGGAATTTAATCCATCTGACTAAGCTAAACGAAACCAAGATATCTCTGAAATATAAAGCCTTCAAATGTTAGTAAACAACATTATGCGTCCAAGTCTATCTGGGGTAACGATTAGGACCAGAGAGAGATTGTGAGATGAACGCAGATGGAAATGTGTCAAACTCCAAGCGTTAATGCCAAAATGGTAATGGATAACAAGAAAGCATCAGCTACTCCGAATTCTCGATGGCGCTCAGAACCTTCAGTGCACAGACAAGGCTGCAGCTTTAAGCTCTGCTGGGACAGAGCAGTATTGATCCTGTAGCTGGCCCCGCCACCAAAGGCGAGGGGGATTCATTGGCCCAACTGACATGAGACAGCCTGGAGGGCAGGGTGGTGGGGGATGTGAGGGAGAGCCAATTCAATAAAGCTGGGAAAACATTCTCAACACAAATCACACCACCTACGGCCTGAAATATCTGGAGCTGGATATTATTTAGCAAATGCTTTGACAAGGTTGCACCAAATATTGTGTTTGTGTTTACATAATGCTTAGGGGAATAAAGGTCATAAGATATATAAAGGAAATCCTGGCTATGCTCTGTGAATGAGAAAAAGTGAGGGGGGCAGCAGTCTTCCTCATTGAAAATGTAATGCCCAAACCTCTGCATTTAAAATGATATTGGGGCAACATTAAGTGACCGGTGTCTGTGAGCTATCGCCTCACAGATCTGGACTGACCATATGGTGTTCCTGGACCGAAGTCTTTGGCTGCGTCCAACATGTAATGACCCAGAAGCTCTGCATTGGTTAATCTGGACGGTGCCTTCCTGTCCAGCTTCTCATAGAGGAACTCCTCAATCCTTGCGCCTGCAGAAAAGGAGAATCGTGTGTGATTTAAGGATGACATACAGACAAGGGGTAGCCTTTAAGGAAGTGAAAGACCCATCATGTGATGACTCGGGTCTCATGACATTTGACAGGAAATGACATGACGAGACACTTTTGCTGGACAGGTCACGGTGATACCAACGTGACTGTGACATTATGTCTTCTCATCCCTGTCCTATACCGAGTATCTGTGGGTGAATGATGGTATGGGTAAGAAGCAGGTATTTGATTTACTTGGAAAGTGCAAACTAAAGCAAACCTCCCCCTCAAATGTTTGGCATGTAACAGAAAGTGAAAGTGATGTTCAGGATGACAGTGATGACATCAGACAGAGGATGGCTGGAGGCCCAAATAAATAAATGTTTTCCCACACAGATGAGTGGGTACTGTCATCGTACGCAGTAGGGAATATAACGATTATCTCCAAGACAGTGTGTAGAAGGGGGGGGGGGGGGGGGGAAACATCAACATATTCTCAACAGCTGTGTGATATTAACGTTGTGCAAGGGCCTATTCTGCAACAGATGAGCTATATAAAACTGAAGGAATTTGTCTGAGAATTTCAACCCGTGTCTGCACTGGCGGTCCACAGAGATGAGTATAGTCCACAGCAGGGCACTAGGGGATGGAGCCATACTTACCAGTGTGATCAACTGTAGCATGGAGAATCAGAAAGTCATAGGGTTAGACCTCCCTTGTCTCCAATAACAAACAATACCATTGAGTTGTTGTAGTTACATGAGTTAGGCGAGTGTCATTCGACATGTCATGTTCAAAATGCATTACTCAATGCTCTGGTGTATAAAGATGTTTAGGTCATTCCAAATGTGGCCATCAGTATCTGGACTGCATGTATAAGAGTGTGGGGACATGGATGGGGGGTTGATTAGAGGTGAACCATTTCTTTGCTCAGTTGTACGGTGTGTCAAAACTTACTTGGGTTGGGTTGCAGAAGCACCTCTGTCTGTCTAAATATTTTCTCAGTCCAGTTTTTGGTGCAGTCTGCTCGGCTGAGAAGGTTTTCAAAGTGGGCATCCAGCTCTGTCTTTTCTGCCTGTCCCAGCTTTTCCTCCGTGAACTGGGATATAGGAAACAGGTGGCTGAGCGGTTAGGGAATCGGCTATTAAGGTTCGATTCCCGGCCCAGACAAATGACGTTGTGTCCTTGGGCAAGGCATTTCACCCTACTTACCGCAGGGGAGATGTCGCTCTGTTTATGGGCGTCTCAACAGGAAACTGTTTATGATGGTCATAATGACGTGTTCATAGAAGGCATAACATGTAATTATGCTATTATTTACATTTTATGATGTGAAATGTGTCAAAATGAAATATGCTTTAGCATATTTACATGTTATGCCTTCTATGAACACGTCATTATGACCGTCATAAACAGTTTCCTGTTGATAAAAATAGCTATCACCCTTGAGGGATGAACCAATGTGTAACCTAACTTGTGAAATCCAATACCTATCACTGTGACTTTATTTATTCAGCCATCTCGACAAGCAAGCTAGCTTGTCCTGTTTCTGAGAAACATGTTATTTTTCCAGGTAGCTAACGTAGTTAGCTTTATTAGCAACAGCCAGTTAGGAAATCTGGTTATTTCTTTGTCAAAATAATCGCTTGGGTACTGTAGCTAGCCAAGTTTTTAGAGCTGGCCTTGCACGAATATACTATACTTTTTACGCAATAATGCAATATACTGTAGCCGACTATTGTACTGTATCCAGTTGCGCTGATGCTAGTAAGCTAACTAGCTAGCCATTTTTGGTTGGTTGGGACAGTTTTCATGGAATGAAAAACATACCTGCACGGCCCGTGTGAAAAACACACCTGCATCCGAGGCCATTTTTCTGACGTTAAAATCCATTATGTCTGGTTAGCCAAATATACTTCTTGTACGCAGCATCTATGGCAGGGGAACAGATGTGGCCCTGTCTGAGTGATTTGCGCCTGCTGTGTGTGTTGAGTCCAAGTCAGATGACAAGCCAAGCTTGTGGTGTTAATGACAGCCTGCGTGCAAAAAAATCCTTCCAGCCTCGGACCCCATTGATCATCTGTTTTTTGCATAGGATAAAATCAGTTGTATTCATGCAATGACTTGCCTTGCACGTAGCGTATTTCATTATTTCTCAAACTATCAAAATATATAAAAAGGCAATAATGTGTGTTACATGGTAGCCTGTACAGCACTTGGGAATTGAAAGATTTCAACTGGATTGTCTGGTATACTAAAGATGCGAAATAATTAGACAAACTGAATGAAGCATATTATTACTTTTACTAAAACAACTGAAGAACGTCGAAATATTTTTGAATTACGAAGCCAACATCATTTATTTTCAGGGCTAATGCGCCATCTACTGTTCATATGAAAAACATTTAGCAGTCTTTACAAATGTATTGGGCCTACTACAAATTTGAGTACATTTGACTTAAACTGGATTATTCTGGTAAATATACAGTGGCCTATAAATAAAGCCCGTTTATAACGCATACTAGCATTCAAAACTGCTAAATACCACTCTTGTCCTTTAAATATCTTTGCAGTCTTAACAAAGTTGTTCTTTCCTAGAAATCTTTTTCTGTATTGTGCTGCTTTTGTCTGTCTTTGACTTGTCTCTATGGTCTACTTTGCCCTTCTGTCATCTGGTGTGGTTTTGCACCCACTGACAGAATCTCTGGCAGTAGGCACTGGGGCTGACTGTTGAGAAAGCCCTGCCAGGGTGGCGGATCCTCTTCCATATGTTCTCCATCTTTTTCTTCCAACTATACTCAGTGAAAATGTCCACAATACCAACAAAGTAGCGAATCTCTGGCCCATCGATGACATGCACTGAGTTTTTGAAGTCTGGTAGCAACCTGCGGTGACGGGTATGGAATTCCTGAAGCTCGGACTCTGGACTGGACGTTGCTGAGTGAAGGTTTATCTCCTCAAGAGGGACTCCATTTATGCAATGCTGCTCTGTAGTTTCTTCATGTTCTGAAGCACCATCTACAGTTCCTGCTATCTTTTGGCCTGATTGCTCCTCCGGTAATGGAACAGTGGGGGGATCTGTCTCAGTAGGACTGTCCTCTTGGTCCATGGATCTGCAGAGGAAGGTTAATTAATAACCAGAGTATATCCAGGAATTTTATGAAAACCTCAGACCTTGTGAAAACATTCTTACTTTACAACGCATGTTATGATGTTGGGGAAGGAGTGCTTTCCGTCGAGCTTGTCTTGGTGTAAAGGTTGCTGGGCCAGAAGGAGACTGTAGTCAAGTACATTTAGCCTTCGAAGGAAGTTGGTGTCTAGCTCCACCTGTTCCATGAGCCAGGATCTCTGCTCATCTGTCAATACAAGTAGGCGTTTTAAGGGAAACAAGGAGGTTTTACCTGTTACATGCTACCTCACCTTGTGTTCCAGCTGTTAAAAGGAAACCTACCAGCTCCCGAAGGGAAGGCTGTATTCTTACCCATAGGACAGAGGAAGACTGTGGACAATATTTGCAATCCAGGCTCTTACCCAAAGTGATGTGCTTTCCATCAAAGTTGTTGTCCTTCAAGACTGTAATCACATGGCTGTCACCAGAGTTTTGGTTGGTCCACCGGCCTACCTCACAACCCTTGATGTCATATCTATGAGATACATTTACATTTAGTCACCCAGAACATTCTAATTGTATCTTTGTTGGCATCATCAAGAAAGTATAGCATTTGTCTACAGTAATAACACCGCAAAGTGTTTACCTTGTGTGAATCCTCTCATCAGGGTAGAACACACTCTGCATCACAATGAAGTACTTCTATGGAAGAGTCAGAGAAACTCCAGAAAAAAAGTGGCAAAAGATTTGACAGCTGTATTTTGGAATACAATCAGATAAATACCTTTGTTTGATTTGGAATAAGGAGGCTGTGGACTCCTAAAAATAAATAAATGCAAAGCTGATTCAATGAAATTGCAGTACATTCGCTATTGTCAACCAAGTTAAGTGTTACTCAGATTACTCACCAAGGAACCTAACCATCAGTGAATGAGGGTATTTCTCCAAATGGTCCATGTATGCCTTCAGGTTGGACAGGAGAAACATCACTTCTCGATGATTTTGTGTCTTCAAGAAGAACCTCTTATCATTCCTGTTGATGAAACGGCAGCATTTGTTGTGTGTGTGTGTTGCGTGTGTGTGTATCGAGGGGGTATCTATGGAAGTATGTGGGCGTGCTTACGTGAGAAAGAAGTTCGCCTTGCTTTTGGAGTTACTGATGAACTGTAGGTAGCAGCCGTCAGATGAGAGGGATGCCTGATACTCCTCCTCAGTCATCCCCAGGGAACAACGCAGTCTGGCAAACACGGGCCCAGCGAACGTCTGCATCTCAAAGTCCTGCAGAGGGAGCCGAGGACAAGAGCACTGCAGGTCAAACGGCTGCTAAACTCACCCCCCCCCCCCCCCCCCCCCAAGTCCCCTTACAGACTTATTCTTAGGACAATTAGAAGTTGTTTGATGTCATGTGAAAAGCAAAATGACACCTTGTGGATTTGAGTCTCCTCTGATTTGAAATGTTCCATCAAAGGTTCCTCCTAAGTGGGAGGGAGAGTGTTTACATGACAACGCATACAAGATGGATTGTATTAAGATCATTTTGCACGTCAGATACTTTTTACGATTGTTTCTCACAGGTGGTGGATTATCCACACTGGACTGTACAGCAGCATGCAGGCCTTCTTTCATCACAGAGGTGAGGTCGTAAAACTCATGATCCTGTTTGATCTCAAACAATCCCAGCATGCCCCACCTCTGCCTCAGACCCCGCCACTGACGCCCCTCCCCTGTCGTCACAGAGCGTCGAACACCGGTGTTCTCCATCTGGCACAAACACACCTTAGTTACCACAAGTAAATATATAAATAAAGGCAGAGTGTGCAATATTTGAGAGAATACATATGTTGTGTGAGTGCGCTGGAACAATTTATCTTCTCTGGCAAGTACAATCATGAACTGTTCAAACAAGAGACTGAGGGAGGTCGTAAAACTCATGATCCTGTTTGATCTCAAACAATCCCAGCATGCCCCACCTCTGCCTCAGACCCCGCCACTGACGCCCCTCCCCTGTCGTCACAGAGCGTCGAACACCGGTGTTCTCCATCTGGCACAAACACACCTTAGTTACCACAAGTAAATATATAAATAAAGGCAGAGTGTGCAATATTTGAGAGAATACATATGTTGTGTGAGTGCGCTGGAACAATTTATCTTCTCTGGCAAGTACAATCATGAACTGTTCAAACAAGAGACTGAGGGAGGTCGTAAAACTCATGATCCTGTTTGATCTCAAACAATCCCAGCATGCCCCACCTCTGCCTCAGACCCCGCCACTGACGCCCCTCCCCTGTCGTCACAGAGCGTCGAACACCGGTGTTCTCCATCTGGCACAAACACACCTTAGTTACCACAAGTAAATATATAAATAAAGGCAGAGTGTGCAATATTTGAGAGAATACATATGTTGTGTGAGTGCGCTGGAACAATTTATCTTCTCTGGCAAGTACAATCATGAACTGTTCAAACAAGAGACTGAGGGAGGTCGTAAAACTCATGATCCTGTTTGATCTCAAACAATCCCAGCATGCCCCACCTCTGCCTCAGACCCCGCCACTGACGCCCCTCCCCTGTCGTCACAGAGCGTCGAACACCGGTGTTCTCCATCTGGCACAAACACACCTTAGTTACCACAAGTAAATATATAAATAAAGGCAGAGTGTGCAATATTTGAGAGAATACATATGTTGTGTGAGTGCGCTGGAACAATTTATCTTCTCTGGCAAGTACAATCATGAACTGTTCAAACAAGAGACTGAGGGAGGTCGTAAAACTCATGATCCTGTTTGATCTCAAACAATCCCAGCATGCCCCACCTCTGCCTCAGACCCCGCCACTGACGCCCCTCCCCTGTCGTCACAGAGCGTCGAACACCGGTGTTCTCCATCTGGCACAAACACACCTTAGTTACCACAAGTAAATATATAAATAAAGGCAGAGTGTGCAATATTTGAGAGAATACATATGTTGTGTGAGTGCGCTGGAACAATTTATCTTCTCTGGCAAGTACAATCATGAACTGTTCAAACAAGAGACTGAGGGAGGTCGTAAAACTCATGATCCTGTTTGATCTCAAACAATCCCAGCATGCCCCACCTCTGCCTCAGACCCCGCCACTGACGCCCCTCCCCTGTCGTCACAGAGCGTCGAACACCGGTGTTCTCCATCTGGCACAAACACACCTTAGTTACCACAAGTAAATATATAAATAAAGGCAGAGTGTGCAATATTTGAGAGAATACATATGTTGTGTGAGTGCGCTGGAACAATTTATCTTCTCTGGCAAGTACAATCATGAACTGTTCAAACAAGAGACCGTCTCTTACCTGGCTTTGAGATTGCTCTGTTGTTTGTGGCTGGCGGTACTTTATATCTGAAGAAAAGAAATCACAGGGCTTATATTTAACAACTATGCTTAAATCATAAACTCGGTAATAAAAGTGGTGTTTTACAATAAGCGGAAATCAGAAATGATCTCTTGTGTATCTCATGTCTTATCTCTCGTAGCCAGTGAAGGAGTGCTGCATTCCTCAACAAGCAGGTTGGGTAAGGTATGTGTGTCACCTGGAAAGTGGTTATGGGTGTCAACGGAGATCCAGACAATATTTGTAGAGTGACAATATACAGTACGTTCTGAGGATGACCTGAATTAAAAAATGTGTGGCCAACCATGAGAGGTACATCTTGACTAAAACGTGACTGTCATTGTCTTTGTTTCCCATGAGTTTGTATGTTATGGAGACATTTTTAACATGGTGTTGACTGCACATGGAGCACTGGGCTGTTTGGAATTTGTCGGTGGGGTTAGGTTCTAATTAGTTGGTCAGTGGCACTGTAGTGTGATAGGACAGCAGTTTTAATGACTCTACTGAACAGAC
Source organism: Osmerus eperlanus (assembly GCF_963692335.1). Lineage (NCBI taxonomy): Eukaryota > Metazoa > Chordata > Actinopteri > Osmeriformes > Osmeridae > Osmerus > Osmerus eperlanus. Next base: position 4,093,359 of record NC_085045.1, on the reverse strand, counting down.
ACCTCTCTTGTGGCAGACACTGGAGAGACCTTTTGTAAACATGTGGTTTCAAACCATTTCCCTAACTTCATCCATCTGCTTTAGTCTCATTTATTCATCTTTCTCCCTTCAACCAGATCCACCGTCGCCTGTGAAGAAGAAGACTGGCTGTTTTAAAGTGAATGATTGCAAATGCATCATGAAGGACGGCACAGGAGTGATCAGCCTGAGGACTATGGGAGATGAGGATGGCTTCTTGTTGCGCTCGAAACCCGTGCTCGGACATAGCCTTGGGAAAGAAAATACTGAGGTCCTTTTCTCCTTTAGCTCTTGCCAACCTTTCACAGAACCAGAGGATCTAGCTGGGACTGAATGTACTAACATTGCGGCCTGCTTGATAGTAAGGTACTGAATTAATTGTCGTGGGCACATTACAGTAATGTGTTTTATTTCAAGATGGGCCTAGAATTTTTTTACAAATTGATTCAAAACATGTTTAGGTTGTTGATAATCTAATAATGCCCACAGGTTTAGGATCTGGAACAACAGATATATAACCCGTTATGTAGACTATGGAAGACATGAGGGTGACGAGTTCCATTATAATGACAGCATGAAGACACTCTCAGTTTCATACTTTGGTAAATGATTACTTAATAAACAATTTCATAGTTCAAAGTGCCCCAAAAGAGATATCAGCCTCTAAATATTGTTCCTGTTTCCAGCCCTCGCTAACAACAAACAGCCCCAGACCATAGTACACTACCACTGCAGTCCCAACCACACCACATCCTTCGTCCAAGACTTCAGCATCGACATCCCCCTGCAGATCTGGGTGGAGAGTGCCTGTGCCTGTCCAAACGCCTGCGCCATCAGCGACCTGGGTCCTGGCACCATCTTCCTCATCATCCTCTCCCTCAGCGCTGCCGCCTACTTGATCTTGGGTAAGGGCACCCGTGTGGACACAGAACCCACGTGGCCCTCGTCCTCCCCTGCTCATGTCTCTGCCTGCTCTCTGCTCCCCTCTGCAGGCTCCTGTGCCCTGAGGCCCTTCAGGACCAGCAGCAGCGGTGTGCAGATCGCCCCCGAGGACAACACCTGGTGCATGCTCTGCTACCTGTTCGCAGAGAGGAAGGGAGGAAAGCCGAGGAGGAGGTATTACTCCTTCAGAGAGGACAAACTCTGAGCACTGGAATCTCTCTGTCCAGGATCATCCAAAATAACAGTTTTTCATACCAAAACTGTAGACTTAATTGAACATTTAAACTTAATTCGTATGTTCTTGCCTACATAGGAATTCAGCATGACCCATAGAAGTGTGTGGTTACATTTTATTGTCTAAAGAGCACAAGTGACGATCACAAAAATGATTCTATGATGTTACAAATGAGTGGTCATTAAAGATGAATTTGATCATACATGAGAAATTTAGTAAACTGTTAAAAATCATTAGTTTAAATTAAAAAGATTACAGTGCAGGAGTTTGCAGTGTTCGTTATATGAAATGTTTTAAGTATAGGTATAACTAAAGAGGGGACCATCATTGTATGAAAACATACAGACTTCCATCCATAGCAACACCTGTTAACACAGAACAGGATAGAAAGCTCCATGTCTGTTAGATTTAATTAACCAGGAAAACGTTGTGTAACATTTTGCAAAGAAAATAAAATCACTGTCCAACCCTCTAACTAGTGTTAATTGTTACATAAATATAACAGCAAAGACATCAACTAGCCAGCTGGTTGACAACATTCTGATACTTTCTAAAGTTTAGAGACATTTACTGAGAGCACACATACTTGCTTTAAGGCAACTACCCCGTCTCCCCAGAAGAGCAAGCAATGCAGTTGACCAACATGGTATTCATCCACAAGGGGGCATCAGAGCACTACATTCTACACCTTCCCTCATCTACAACACAAGCTCTCATGCTCCTACACCATGTAGCGATAGTCACAGATAACTTAATGCCATAGGGTCATTTGTGGAACATATCATTAAATGACGAAAGAATAAAGTTAGTTTCACAGACAATGAAAATCAGCCAACTGTAAACATATGCTAAAAGATAAACATACAGGTACTTAAGATGGTTTCCTGGTCAACAGGGAGTCACCTAAAGCAAAATAATTGGCCAATACTACAGCTACAGTGCAGTTAAACAGCATTTTTGCATATGTACATACAGTATGCATATAACTTTGACTATAACAAACATAACATGCCGTTCACAGTGAGTGGACAAGCCTGGTGCAGTGTTGATCCTCTCATGGCAACCAGCTCAGCTGCTGCTCCAGGAAATGACACAGACGTCCAGTGATGACCACGCCCCTAATGGCTCTCAATGACCACCGGCTCGTAGACACCAGCAGACACACTGAGAGGTTGGAAAACGGAGTTAGAACAGTGTGTGTGTGTGTGTGTGTGTGTGAGAGAGTGTTGTAGTGTGTGTGTGTGTGTGCGTGTGTGTGTGTGTGTTTTTACCCCTTTTCAAGCCGAATCCCACTTAAGGCAGTGGTCCCATCTCTACTGACAAACAGTTGCAGATTGCTGTCTGAGAATGAAATATTAGAGAGAAATAGTCACACAAGTAATACACAACCACATAGAAAACCAATCCCAAACACTTGGGCTTTACCTTCAGTGTTACTAAGATCTGCAAAGTTCTGGCTCTGGACGATCTTTTCCACGATATCGTCAGCGTTCATGCGGGTGTCATTCACCCAGGAAGAATGGCTTTCCACTGAGTCGAGCTTCCTCCTACACACAGCAGAAGCAAGGAGATTGAACCAGTCCCGCCAGTGAATGACAAGGTTCAACACGAGGGCGCTGTGTTTATCAAAAGAAAGGAGGATCAATGGGAAAGCATCTGGCCGAACACGTGTCCTAACCTATGGGGTCTGTTGGACGGCAGAACAGGCCGGGGGGGGCGGGGGGGTCTCTCTAGTCGCCAGGTGTCCCTCTCCCCCTCGGTGGGGGAGTCGAAAGTCCCACTCGGGCCCCCCGAGGCGCTGCTTCCTGTGGAGGTGTTCCGACGGTGTGTGAGGTCGGACAGGCTGGAGGAGCAGGAGTGCTCTGTGCTGTAGCCTAGGAGACATAACAGTGACTCATGAAATCCCGTTCCGAAAAAACAAACACGCATCGCTTTGTGTCTTGGATCTTACATTCTCTACAGGGTTAGTCCATATCCCACGACCCCACAATAGAGCTCACCAGATATCTTACTCTGCTGGCTAGCATAGCTGGAGTTACGTGAGTGGCCTCTCTGGAAGATCTCTCCTTGGCTGGGCTGGTTCAGATCAGACTCCTCTGGAAGACCTGAAGACAACATGAAAAGACTGGTTCTCTAAACTGGCTCAACTGCCATTCCTGGTGCACTGGCTGAAGAGTATGCCTGCTGGGTCACACCTGAACTGATGATGGAGGGTCGAGGCTTCATGGTGCGACCTACTGAGGCCCCTCCAGTGAGGGTAGAGGCTCCAGTGCCCTCCCCTTTACAGTCCAGCTGTAGGGCATGATCCTGGCCCGACACTGAGATGGACTTGGCTGTACTGGGGGACCTGCAAGGACACGGCGCTTGTCAGAATCCAGACGGGAAGTCAATGACGGTCACCAATGTAAAAGTTCTCCCAATTCATTCCAAGTCCGGTCACTCACGCTTTAAAACAGGGGTCTCCAGACAGGAGGGTCATTCCAATGGACACCTTCAAAAAATGGATGACAACATTTGTTTAAATGGCCGGAGGCAGTTAATGTGGCCGCACTGTAGGTGCTGAGAGACGGTATCGGTGCCCAACCTTTAGTATAGAGTTGTCCTGTCGGGTGTACTTGGTGTCGTATCCCTCCAGCAGGCAACACCGGGCCGTGGAACCTGAGCCAGCAAACTCTGCCATGTTGAGGTCAGTGAAACCCAGCTGGAACAGACAGCTCAGGTCAGTTCAACCCATAGAGGTGAAAAGTTTTTTATATACTGTGGTCGTAATTGAAACGAAGAAAAATGACATGACATTAGTCTAGTAAGTTGTGTTTAGGTTTATTTTAAACCTGAGCTCAGGCCAGCCAAGAGGTGAGTCATTTAGATGTATCTCCTGGTGTCAAGCCCTTGGTGATGCCGTTTACAGATGTGTGTATTTAAGGAAATGGACTTCCAAGTAGGAAAATAGGTTATATTTAGTTCAAGGAAACCCTAACGTGGAGCTTGACAAAACAAAGGAAAGGTCAATAACAATCAAAATATATTCACAATAAACTCTCTCTATATTTAGGTAAATCAAATTTACTACCCTAAATTAGTAAATCATTATTAGTAGTATTTATTATACTAAGGAAAGATGGGTTAAGTTATTTCAAAGTAAGGTGACACGTGTTTTTAGGAGATGACACAAGAATTTCTGCATGTTGTCCTGAGGAAGCAGAAAAATTGCTGAGCTAAACTAAGTAGTAAGGGGTGGACGGGTACAGTAGGCCCTTACCTTTGAATAAGTTTTTCCTCCTTTGAGTTCCTGTAGTGAAAACAGGAAAAGGGGGATGACTCCAGTGTACTGCAGCACCGAGAGCCCTAACACTAACGTTGTCAGTGAAGACTACATGGAAAAGAAAACAAGCCAGTGCATGCAGGAAAACGACCGGATCTGATGTTAACAAGCAAACGCAGATAAGGGGAAATTCCATCCTTCAGCAGGGGTGCGCGGAGAGGTGGTCTTCCTCACCTTCCTAACAGACACCCTGCAGATGGATGGGTCCAGCACCCCGGTCGTTGGATTGGCACTCATCTTACAAACAAAGGTGAACCTCTTCCTCCAGTGCACACAGTTCTCCAGCACCTCCTCTCTATAGGGGACGGAGGTTGAGCAATTAGATAGGAAATAATAATAACCTCCAACACGTTCATCAGTGTCACCAATACAGTCATCCTATCCAATACCAGGGAAGAGAGAGGATATGAATACTTTAGAGAGCGTACACTTGTTGGTGAGGAAACAGCAAACAATAGCATGGGGGGCTTCTGTAAAAACAGTTCACATTGTAAACACGCCAGTGGAAACACATCGCTGGCGATACATCCAGGGAAATGGCTGTGTATACAATGGCCGACGTAAAAAAATAACTTTTGTGGTGTCACTGTCATACATCTGACTTCCATTCCTTCCACTTGAGCTGTGAGGGCCTGGACATGTGTTCTTACGAGGGAATGCTGGATCATATGCCGAAACAAATGTTCCAGAGGACTCACATGTACTCCCCTAGCAGTGAAATGAAATTAGGGCAATACACACAGCCTGTGTGTATAACAGACTAGGGCCTCAAGTTCAACCGATTGACACCTGCAGGTAGTGAACACACACAACCCTCTTCATAAGAGCGTTTGAGAATCGGCTGGATCTCTCTGGTGTTTTTAAAAAGCCTTCACGCACACAACGTGATGGATAAGCGCAAAGTAGTGGCAGCTGCTGCTCACTATCCCCTCCCCCTAGCCCATTCATTGATGTCACCAGCACTGCTGAACCTCTTCCCCCTCTCTTCTCTCACACGACTCTGCAGGTTTTGTTTTATGTTTTTTTTTTTTGTCAGAGACTCACAGAAACGTAAGAATAATTACTATCATGAACCCGATATTCGAATGAGCATATTTACAAAAACGTCTCCTCCCTCATCTCTCAAGATGTCGAATCACTGTTCAGTTGTATTGATATTTTTTTAAGTGAAGCATTTGGAAATGTCTTCATATTTCAAAGACAAATCTCAGAGAGCAAAATTCCACCCTTAAATTATTTTTCACAGGTCTATCTGTAGACCACCATTTATGTGAAGCCATGTTTCTTTGTTGCCCCTCTCTGAAACACAGACACACACACACACACAATGCTTATCAGGAATTCCACGCTAATCACAGCCCTCCTTCAGAGTTTCAAGGAGCGTTCCTCACCCACATTCCACAGTCCAGATGGCTTTATTCAACCGCCATGGCAACCACACTCCTCAAAATCGTCGGCCACGTACAATCAAAACGAGAGAGAAAGAGTGAGAGAGCCAGTCTGAGGGGGGAGGTTGGACTCAACATTTAACAACAAACCTTTTGTACCGGATGTATCTAGAGACTTTTCTGAGAGGCTAAAACCGAGTTCTCAATTACACAAGGCCCAACTGTTATATTAAGTAGGCAATGGTGATTCCACCAAGGAAGTAACACTATAAAGGCTACTTAGCTAGAATCAATTGGCCTTCTAAAAAGAAATCCACATAAATTATATTAACCGCATCAGCGAAGCACAAATGAACAAGTACAGTTCATGCGGCCAAAAAGCATAAAACCTGTTTACTTTTCCGAGTCATTAACTGCTTTCTAACCTAAAACCAATTCGGTTCAGACCTAAGTGGCACAAACCCTGAAAAGCAATCTGAACAATGTTGAACGACAGTGCCCAGCCCAGCCCAACACTAGGTTGACCACTTACACCCAGTTCCAGTGCAAGCTACAAAGAAAATGCTAATAGATAATGAATATGTGGCCCAAACCAAAAACGCACAAGCACCAAAGCAGCATGATTTGATGCTTATGAAGAGAAATAACCCCACTGGTTAAACAGATAAACTGTCCTTAACATTGAGTTTGAGTCACATCGAGTTTGAGTCACATCGAGGAAGTCAATAAGCGGGGTGACATAACGACCAAGATGTTCGTTGCACTCTGATGCACCCCCGTTTAGCATGACTCACTGTCAGCCAATGCAGTTGCATGGGATCCCAATCACCCATCCTGTCCCAGCCACTCCTCAAGAGCTCTCCTCATTCCCCGGCAGGAACACAAACAGCCGACAGCCGGCCGCTGTCAGAGTCTGACAGGGCCTAGATAAACGCAGCAGCCATGGGAGCAGAGTGCAGAGTCAGCAGCAGCCATGAGGCAGCTGACAGACCATGAAGCCTGGAGTCTGTTAGCATGGATGCAAGAGCTGCTTTCTTTTGTTTCTTTGTGTTGCTGGTCTAGGGATGCGTGGATTCAGCCTTATAACTGGGGTGATGGAAGGCACACTTCAAAACACTCCGCCACAAAACCCTGCACAACTACAAAATGTTCCAGTGGCCTGCATTGAACCTATCATTCTGTAGACTCGGACTTTGTGAATAGGCTCATCGTGACGACCTGATGTCCATTCAAAAGGACGTGTGTGGCTGTATCACCATGGATTGGGGGAGAGCTGTGGGGAAACAGGAAAAAGCTGGAGAACTGTCTACGTCAACCTTTCACATCCCCTCTTAAACACCACCTACATGACTCACAGTGTCACTTCTCTGCATTGCAACTCTCCTTTTCATTGTAGTCCAAACCCCCTTCCTCCCCCACACACGTCAACACACACACGCACACACTAACATGAACCAGATCGAGAAACGGATCTAATTAGAGCAGATGGCCATTTGAAACACCACTACAGTAACTGTAGGTTCCTGCAGCTTGACTCGATCTAAACTGGCTTTCAGTTCTATAACTCAAATACCTTCAGGGAGTACAAATTGCATCTCCCTTGCCAAACCTCTCTGGCGACTGTATTCTTTCCTAATACCTAACATGGGCAAGGCGAATAGAGACCCAACCCCAATGTATATCCCCAAAGCCATTAGAACCAGAGTTTCAATCACATTTATAACGTGATTAAACCTGCTTAGTGGGTTTTGTCCTCCATAAAGAAGTTTGACTAGAGGCCTGACTATAGAGGCATGGCCCAGTGGTCAAACTCTATATTAATTCAAAAGTATTTCAGACACAACAACAGGCATGGTCTGACAGAACAAAGAAGGGGTTGTGTACTGTACTCTCCAGGCCTGTGACATAACTCCAAATCTGGGTTCGAGACAGTGGAAAACTCAATTCTGTCTCTGAGGAGTCCTTGTTCTTTGTGCTCCGATTCCAGAGATAAGCAGGCAGAGTGGCATGAGTTACATAATCCAAGATACCAGCCTGACATAGATGCCCAGGGCATCACATCAGAGGCTGCTGTGTGGCTGTGAGGGGAAGAGAGTGGGAGGGGCACCATTTGTTTATACTTTTTATGTGTTCACTGATGATGACAGGCGTGGAAAAACGTCCACTCAAAGTTGACCAGGATTGTGGTTGTTGTGGGAAGCTGGTTTGTACGCTTGCTTTCAAATGCCCGTCTTAGGACACATGGGAGCTCGCAGTTCAGAAGTTCAGCTGAATGCGTCATAGGGATCTTTGCCACAGAACTCTGAGGAACCAGACTTACCTCTGGGAGCACACAAAAAAATCTTCTGCTTATATAAGAGCAATAGGGCATGAAAAACACTCATAACAGCAGACTTAGCCAGATCCTTGGACTTAATACCACGGCCTTCACAAAGAAAGACAAAAGCTTTTGTGTACTGAGGTTCGGGTAGGAGTGTATGTGACTTCAATGATAATTAAGAGCTAAAGGACAGTAACTGTAGACAACTTTTGAGGGCTGCACTTTTACTTGCTGACCCAGTGACCACTGACCCACTTTTCCTTCATTTTCTACATTTCAGACCAACAGGCTATTAGAACACCAATGGTCACAGTTGATAACTTTACTTTGAGTACTTCAATAGCCTCATATATACTGTAGAAGGCCATTCTTTGCTCGCAGATCCAATAATATATGGGATCCATGCCGTCATGTGAACTAATCATTTATTTATGATTATGCTTAATGGCATTGTTAAGAAACACACAGCATATATTAGGAGGGCATTGTAAAATGTTTACCTTGAAGAAGTTGCAATAAAGTCTCCTCCATCCAGTAATCTCAGTTTGCAAAACAATACTCCATTGACAAAAGGCACTGCGGACAACTCCTCCAAAATTAAATTTGTCTGAAATTTAAATTTCTTCTTCTTGACAAAAAAAGCCATTGCAGTGGTCGCGAAAACGTTCTTAAAGGCTTACAAGATACAATGTTTAAACCATTCAAAGACTGTTTACGAAAAAACTAGACAGTCATAGATCTTGATTTCATCCAAATGTCTTGTCCTTTTATTCCGGAATGAATCTCTGATGATATTTGATAATAAAAATGTAGCATTAGGTTTACAATTCACTATTCATTTTAAACCATTAAATTGTGATGATTTAACTTACCTTGTAATATCTTGTGAAACATTGCTTAGAACTTCAAAATATAACCTCTTAAAATTTTGAGGAGCATTGACTAAACTGCAAACGCTCGAAATCTATAGTGGGGGATAAACCTAAGGAATAGACCCAAAGATAGGGACCAATACATTATTCGCTTTCAAAATAATCGGATTTTCCTCTGTTATATTCAACATCGGTTAACTTCTGGTCCAGAGCAGGCGCGCCTCAACCGTGCAATAAACCAAGCCAAACTAACTTCACTGCACACAAATTGATGACAGTGTGATCGATATCAACTCTGCAACTTCGTTGCAATGTCTGCGCACGGCAACCCCAAGTGGTTAGTCCGCCCATTTCCCCGTCCAAGCTTGTTCCATTTTCCTATTTACTTGTTTTATTGGTAGCCTAAGGGGCAGTACTTCCTAAAATTGTGTATTTATAAAGTAACTCAATCATTATTGCGGTTAATTGCTTTGTGGCATATGTATTTACATAAAATAATGAATTCAACGTTTTCACTTGAGATAGGCTACCAAGGGAAAAGTCGTTTGTAAAGTTGGTAATATGCCATAGACAGGAATGTATTTAAGCTACGGTCCATGCAAGGAGATACATTTTAATTGTGTTTATTTATTTTTAAACATAAGGTCCTATGAACCATAAGGTTGAATCCATTGACCGTCTCAGACGCACACACGTTCCAAAACCATGGGCCAGTAGAGAGCGCCAGAGATTTAGTTTCAGAAGATTTTAGTCATTTTGATTGGTAATAGTAATGTAGGCCTACTCAAAATAATGGTCAACTGCCACGATATGAAAGATGACCTGAAATGGGTAAACGGATATAATAAGAAATAATTTCTTATTTGTTCACGCACTACATTGATTAATTGATTAATTCTCTTGTTTTTTGGTTTGCTTTATGGGCATTATGCGGTGTGCAGCCCAGGTGTATTGGTAATGTATAATTTGAGACATTTTTTAACATGCTCCTTCAAGGGCTTTCATGCTACAAACAAACACAAATAAAATGGTTTACAATGTGTCTTTAAATGATTACAAAGAGCAATCTTGATATGAATAGTTATGATCACTTATCTGATATGGTATAGCTACAGCAGCTCCTGTGCATTTTTTGTGTGACATATTTAATTAGACTCCAAATGCATATACCGGTAACTAGCTTAGAATGAGGGTTAGGTTCATCAAGTTTCTGTTGCATACATTTGGACCACTATGTTCATTACACTAGTTTTGTTAAGAACATATATGCCCTCTGTACTGTTTTCTTGACAAGTGGACTAGTTCTACTGATAATAAAACTGATACAGTTTAGTGACCTGTTTACTTCCTTCCTGTTTTTTTCCGTTACAGTGGCCCTATCGGAAAGGTTATCTGGTGTGAAACCCGAAATACAGACACATTCATGGTGGCCAAAACAACAGACTGTGTGCAATGAGACAGGGAATCATTGCCTTGACCCAGGGGGTATCACACTTTGTTTTGTTGTTTGACTTGGTAATTGGAGCTTATGTTGAATAACACTGGTTCTGCAAAACAGCTTAATTTGGCATATAATAAACTTGTGTGCACTCCCTTTGTTTTTATCACAATGCTTTTTGATTTAATTCCATTTTAATCCATGATGAGCTAAATAATGTATATATTCCTTGTATTATAGTTAATATGTCCAATAAACTGTATCAAACTATCCTTTTATTCTTGTGAATCCATTTAGCTCTGAAATACTGTGCTGTTGCATGCTAGCATTTCATTGCTTGTGTAAGGGTTTGCATGATAGCTAATATCATAAGTTATTTCACTTAAGGTCTGTATGATTTACTGTAATAACCAGTGCGATGGCACCCTGATAGCTCCAGTCTCAGCTGTCTGCCACGTGCACCCTAAGTCTTGATGTACTTCCAGCTCCAGACCTGATGAGATGGCCTGGCTCCATGCCTGCTGCAAGCCGTGCAGAACAGTTGACTGTTCACACTGTAGGTTGTTGTTTAAATACTAGAACAAATGTCAGTGATGAAAGATTAGTATACAAACAAGCAGGATACAAACAAGTAGTGATTACATATGCTAGGGGGTACAATAAATGATAGATCATACAAATACATTAAAGGATGCACACAAATTTACAGTGTGAATTTGCACACAAATTGATGACAGTGTGATCGATATCAACTCTGCAACTTCGTTGCAATGTCTGCGCACGGCAACCCCAAGTGGTTAGTCCGCCCATTTCCCCGTCCAAGCTTGTTCCATTTTCCTATTTACTTGTTTTATTGGTAGCCTAAGGGGCAGTACTTCCTAAAATTGTGTATTTATAAAGTAACTCAATCATTATTGCGGTTAATTGCTTTGTGGCATATGTATTTACATAAAATAATGAATTCAACGTTTTCACTTGAGATAGGCTACCAAGGGAAAAGTCGTTTGTAAAGTTGGTAATATGCCATAGACAGGAATGTATTTAAGCTACGGTCCATGCAAGGAGATACATTTTAATTGTGTTTATTTATTTTTAAACATAAGGTCCTATGAACCATAAGGTTGAATCCATTGACCGTCTCAGACGCACACACGTTCCAAAACCATGGGCCAGTAGAGAGCGCCAGAGATTTAGTTTCAGAAGATTTTAGTCATTTTGATTGGTAATAGTAATGTAGGCCTACTCAAAATAATGGTCAACTGCCACGATATGAAAGATGACCTGAAATGGGTAAACGGATATAATAAGAAATAATTTCTTATTTGTTCACGCACTACATTGATTAATTGATTAATTCTCTTGTTTTTTGGTTTGCTTTATGGGCATTATGCGGTGTGCAGCCCAGGTGTATTGGTAATGTATAATTTGAGACATTTTTTAACATGCTCCTTCAAGGGCTTTCATGCTACAAACAAACACAAATAAAATGGTTTACAATGTGTCTTTAAATGATTACAAAGAGCAATCTTGATATGAATAGTTATGATCACTTATCTGATATGGTATAGCTACAGCAGCTCCTGTGCATTTTTTGTGTGACATATTTAATTAGACTCCAAATGCATATACCGGTAACTAGCTTAGAATGAGGGTTAGGTTCATCAAGTTTCTGTTGCATACATTTGGACCACTATGTTCATTACACTAGTTTTGTTAAGAACATATATGCCCTCTGTACTGTTTTCTTGACAAGTGGACTAGTTCTACTGATAATAAAACTGATACAGTTTAGTGACCTGTTTACTTCCTTCCTGTTTTTTTCCGTTACAGTGGCCCTATCGGAAAGGTTATCTGGTGTGAAACCCGAAATACAGACACATTCATGGTGGCCAAAACAACAGACTGTGTGCAATGAGACAGGGAATCATTGCCTTGACCCAGGGGGTATCACACTTTGTTTTGTTGTTTGACTTGGTAATTGGAGCTTATGTTGAATAACACTGGTTCTGCAAAACAGCTTAATTTGGCATATAATAAACTTGTGTGCACTCCCTTTGTTTTTATCACAATGCTTTTTGATTTAATTCCATTTTAATCCATGATGAGCTAAATAATGTATATATTCCTTGTATTATAGTTAATATGTCCAATAAACTGTATCAAACTATCCTTTTATTCTTGTGAATCCATTTAGCTCTGAAATACTGTGCTGTTGCATGCTAGCATTTCATTGCTTGTGTAAGGGTTTGCATGATAGCTAATATCATAAGTTATTTCACTTAAGGTCTGTATGATTTACTGTAATAACCAGTGCGATGGCACCCTGATAGCTCCAGTCTCAGCTGTCTGCCACGTGCACCCTAAGTCTTGATGTACTTCCAGCTCCAGACCTGATGAGATGGCCTGGCTCCATGCCTGCTGCAAGCCGTGCAGAACAGTTGACTGTTCACACTGTAGGTTGTTGTTTAAATACTAGAACAAATGTCAGTGATGAAAGATTAGTATACAAACAAGCAGGATACAAACAAGTAGTGATTACATATGCTAGGGGGTACAATAAATGATAGATCATACAAATACATTAAAGGATGCACACAAATGTACAGTTTTAACTTAACCCTGTAAGACCCTGTTTAAAATTGCAACATCACTTTTAGCTCTCCAAAAAACACATTTGCAAAAAAAAGTAGCCTATTGTCCTAATGTCTTGTCTTGCAATGCCATTGGATAAATATGGTCTTTCAAAAAAAAAGAAATTTGAAATTAGGGAGCTAAAAGTGACATTGTAATTTTACAACCAGGGGTCTTACAGGGTTACTGCTCAATTCCCTGTAGAAAACACAGAAGAGTGGCTTTTTATTTGTGAATTTACACTTATGAATATGAATTGTAGCCATCAGCACAATTAGATTTACAAGGTAAAATTGTTTCTCTATCTTTACTATGGTTAAGGAAACCGAGCAGCACATTCTCCCACAAGAAACTAAAGTCATCAAGAATATTACAAATTATAAAACTGTGAATATCTTTCCATAAACGTTTTATATATATATATACAATGCCAAAATAAATGAGAAACTTGTTTACATTTAGCAGACGCTCTTATCCAGAGCGACTTACAGTAAGTACAGGGACATTCCCCCAAGGCAAGTAGGGTGAAGTGCCTTGCCTAAGGACACAAAGTCAGTTGGCATGACCGGGAATCGAACTGGCAACCTTCGGATTACTAGCACAATTCCCTCACCGCTCAGCCACCTGACTTCCTGTTTCTGGATGCTCAACACGAAATGTAGAAGGAGATCTAGCTGTAAAAAAAAAAAAAAAGTAAGTTAGAGGGCGTGTGCCCCATAGCCTATGACGCACAAAGGAAGGGGCCTCCATGTTTGAGGGGCCAATCAATGGGTTGACGCTGTGGTTGGTAAATTGACGTCGTCAATGAAAATGGTAGTGAGAAAAAAAAAAGGTAGCAGCCAATGATACGGATCCTTTTTTATAAAAGGGAGTGGTTAAACGCTTCTTAAACACGAGCCACTTCCTTACCGGCATTTTAAGAGGATCGTTCTCTTTCCTTTCGGGAGTCTCCCATCGCTTCAGCTTTCTATTTATTTATTTATAGTGGAACGTTTTTATTTTGATATCAACATGCTTGGTCTTTGCCTTTATGTGCCTGTTCCGAATATAGACCCGATTGAATTTGAATATTTTGAGTCAAATGGACTACCATCGGAGCTGAAATCCCTCTTCAAGTTGAGTGTATTTCTACCGACTCAGGAATTTTCAACATACCAGAAATGGAGAAGGGTAAGAACTGACAGAGTATGTCTGAAGTTAATATCATGAACTTTGTTTAATAAGTTCAAAACTTTTGAATCAAAAGTTAAAGCGGGGTGTGCCTTAAACTACACATTCCTGTAAGTACTGCCCACTTCCGAGTGTCTGCATAAATGGCGGAAAGTGGTGTGCTCTAATGCGTTACATTTTTTTAAGTGCATGGGGGCTTGAGATGAGACTTGATCATAATCTTACTTTTATATATCGTTAATAGTTAATTTATTTTGTGGAGTCTCCAAGATTTACAAGTTGATGACGTGTAAAATGAAGGCTAATTGAATTGGATGATTTACCTGATTACTAGTTTCAAACTCCGTCCCGACAGTGCATGTCCGTGACCCACTTGCCAAGGAGCAATGTTCTTGGCATAGACTAGCGTCTACAGCGCGTGTAGTAGCCACGACTTCAGAACATCTATCTATATCCTTAACGATGGGTCGACGTGCCAAGACACACTATGCCAGCGAGGCCTGATCCTGTCTAGGCCTACCTGGTCTAAAATTGGACTGGGCCGCCAGCATTGGGGTTGCAGGCTAACGGATATTTGATCTGCTTGTTTGAATAGTGTAACAGTACCACTGTCTCTGAATTGCCACAAATGTTTTTGGAACATCTCCCTCATGTTGCAGACATTGCTGAAATAAATGTTGTTGGCAGGGCACTGAAATTGTGAAACTAGTCAAGCATGGCCCATTAAATTGGCTACCTGAGGCCTTAGTACAGAATTCAAGCCAAATGCTTATAATGAAGGGCAACTGCCAAGGTCCATGAATGCGTCCCATAAACCACCTGGGTGTACTGGGACTGTTAACTCTGTAATGCTAGTGTCGTGCATTGGTTCTGAGATTAAGTTTTTAGCTTTTTTCTTTTCTCTCCTGTAGAAAGCTGTGAAACACAAAGAGAAGGACTTGGATGGACAGCTGGCCTTTGAGGAGTTTGTTCACTATTTGCAAGATCATGAGAAAGATCTGAAACTTGTCTTCAAGAGTCTTGACCAAAAGAGTGCAGGTACAGTTGCACCCATTCACACGAATGAACAGATGATAAATAGGAGTTAGGCCATTGGCTCTGGACCATGGCATACATTTTCCCAGTGGAATTAATGTTGAATTCTTTCTGTTCATGTCGTATAGATTCCAAAGAGATCATGCAGTCACTTCAGGACCTCGGAGTACGCATCTCCCAGCAGCACGCCGAGAAAGTCCTGAAAAGGTAAACGTCGTCTGGATGAAGCCTCCTCCTACTTTTCTTTATGGCCTGTGTTGTCGAACACCCCTGATTTGAATGTGTATTGCAATGTAACATTTTTGTCTCGTTTAAATAGTATGGATAAGAATGGAACAATGACCATCGACTGGAACGAGTTGAGCAAGTACAATCTGCTGGAGCCCGCTGAGCACATCCCAGAGATCATCCTCTACTGGAAACACTCCACGGTGAGAACAGAGACGAGACAAGCTTATTTACATGAATGGGGAGCATAGGTTCCCTGTTGGCACATCCGATCGCAACCTATTCCATTGACACACCAATCCCTTTAAGAGCCCTAGACCTGCGTCAGAAATTAAGTCCTAGAGTTGGTTCTGAATCGGAAGGCTTATGACTAAAGAGTACGTACACTTGTGCAAAAGGCCTGTAAAATGTGGCAGCTATAATTACTTTCTAGAACTCTTTCCCAGGAGTGAAATTCTTGACATCCTCAATGAGCTGACATTTATACCACCTAATCGTAGTCAGTTACATTTCATATGTGCCATCGTCTACTTGGCATGTAATGGTTGGCTCCACGTGGCTACAAATATATAGATGTTCTCTTTTGGCAGTGGTAACCCAAGACAAAGGCCAGGCAAAATGTCACGGAGCGTTGCATAATCAGTTTAACTGGCGTCACTATTTCCAGAGTTTACCCTCTGGTAATCGCGCTCATTGACATGAGTGATCCAGAGCATGTACACTGGGAGGCAGGTCATGTATCCAGACCAGTCTACATCTGTGTGGTCTCCCTCACTGTCCCAGGATATAAAATGACTAATGGCAAGCTTTATCAAGAGTTATCATGACCTTTGGCCTTTGCTCTTGTAATATTGCCCATAGATGTTGAGTAAAGCAGACTTCCTATTTCTTAGACAAGTTGGTTACCAAGAAAATGGCTGTTTCCCTTGAGGCGAAACCTATTTAATTCCAAAGTATTTGGCTTGAAACTGACCCCTGTCCCATGATCAGTCCTTTTATACCCTCCTTTCATAGAGATGTGAGTTTCTTTTTTTCTGACCATGACCTTCACCTTCAGATCTTTGATGTGGGTGAGAACATGATGGTGCCTGATGAGTTCACCTCGGAGGAGAAGCTGACTGGGATGTGGTGGAGACATCTGACTGCAGGCGGAGGTGCGGGAGTCGTGTCTAGAACCTTCACCGCCCCTTTAGACCGGCTCAAAGTGCTCATGCAGGTAGGACAACTGGACCTACTTTCTCAATCAGACAACTTGAATGTTGGCAGGGTGAAGGCGTACTGCTTGCGTAACCTTCCAGGGACATGGTAGATAAAAAAGAAATGACAGCAAGGCTGGTTATCTTAGTGATAAATTAGTTAACGAGTACCTCCCAAGTTTTGACGTAAATGTGCTGGAACAGGGGTCCAGAGTCTAGTTTAGCGTGCATGGTCGATAAGTCCACTCCTGTCAACCAATTACTGGAGGGGAGCCAGCACACCTTCCTCACAGATGTACATGATGGGCTACAGTTACGCCATCGATTGTAGTTCTTGGTGTACACGATAAGAGTGGGAATATGTGTCAATAGCCCAATAATTTACGTCAGCGGATTAGTTGTGTCCCTAGGGCAACTTTTTTTTGTGTTTGTTTTTTACACATCTGACTGGAGATGTGTAATGAGATTGTATTTGACCCCCTGTGTTCTTCATTTGACAGGTTCATGGTTCCCGTAGCAACAACATGTGTATCATGACTGGACTCACCCAGATGATCAAAGAGGGGGGCATGAGGTCACTGTGGAGAGGGAACGGGGTCAACATCATCAAAATTGCCCCTGAATCTGCTCTCAAGTTTATGGCCTATGAGCAGGTAAATACTTTGGTTACTTCTGAGATTAAACTTTGGATTCTATCCTGAGTGATCCTTTTACTGGTGTTTTGCATTGGGAAGATTTAGTATTCTAAATGCGTTTCTCTCTCTCTCCTGGTGATGCCTGTATAGATCAAACGCCTGATGGGCAGCAACAAGGAGAGTCTGGGTATTTTGGAGCGCTTCCTCGCTGGCTCTCTGGCTGGAGTCATTGCTCAGAGCACCATCTACCCCATGGAGGTAATTTGTCTCCCTGATTCAGATCCCTGAAAACCATTATCAAATGCATTTCAGTTAAATGAGTTATGGGTGAGAAATGTATAACCTCCTACTCATGACTTGTTTGGTTGATTATTGTTTTCTATTCTGAACCTGCAGGTACTCAAAACAAGACTTGCCCTGAGGACAACTGGTCAGTACTCTGGGATCTCGGACTGTGCCAAGCATATCTTCAGGAGAGAGGGACTGGGTGCCTTCTACAAGGGTTATGTTCCCAACATGTTGGGCATCATCCCTTATGCTGGCATTGACTTGGCTGTGTATGAGGTAAATGGAGACTGCAAATTGATTTTTTTAAAGGGTCACATCTTTTTATCGCATTTGCTGCTTGCATAAGGCATTTTCTAACTTTTTTTTTTTCTCCTCTTTACAGACGTTAAAGAATTCCTGGCTCCAGAAGTATGGCACTAACAGCACTGACCCAGGCATATTAGTCCTGCTGGCTTGTGGCACAGTGTCTAGCACCTGTGGTCAGCTGGCCAGCTACCCCTTGGCTTTGGTACGCACCCGGATGCAGGCACAAGGTGAGATTCTCAACCATGCACGACCCCATCTTCACATTGGAATGTTTATCCGTTTTTGAATTTGTCCATGCATCGTTCCTTCTAACCCTGTTTCTTTTATTTGTCCCATTCAGCAATGTTTGAGGGCAGCCCTCAGATGACCATGTCTGGGCTCTTCAAACAAATCATAAGGACCGAGGGGCCCACTGGTCTCTACAGGGGTCTGGCCCCCAACTTCCTTAAGGTCATTCCAGCTGTCAGCATCAGTTACGTGGTATACGAGAACCTGAAGACGTCACTAGGAGTGACGTCACGTTGAGGTGATGGGTCAGCAACAGACTGAGTATGTTAGCCACCCCGACTGGGGTTTGGCTGTGGGATCATGGGAACGATTGGACCCGAGGGTTATGGAGCCATCTCATTCTATGAATGTCAGAGGATGGAAGGCGGGCAAGGTGCAGGATTATGAAATGCCAAGATCAATGTTATCGACTCTGTGAGCTGAAACGAAGGGAAAAGGGAACCTCCATCACTATGACGGATGCTGCTATTTTAGAAGAGCAATAAGATATTACCGCAACTCTACAGGGAATGCTTGTAATGCTCTATACTTGAGGACCAAATGTAGTTGCCATTAAAGTCTATGTTAAACTCTATACAGATTTGCATCGTGTCCACATTTAAACTGCAGTCCAGTTTGCATCCCATGTTAACGCTACTTTATCTGTGCCCTGTGCAAATGCTGTTATGCCTAAAATTTATCCAGAAACAGTTCTTTCAATATAATGGTTTCAAAAAATTGTTTGCTTTTTGATACTTTCTCCGGGCAAATGCATCCCTTCTCAATAGCAAGAACTGCTACTTTTGAGCCAATTAAGTTTACAAAGTAAGTTATTTTATGAACAAGAAACTTATTTGTGTCCATACAATATTTATTTAGTGTTATATGTTGCCTGTTGAGAGCAGTTTCTTACAACTTGAGACATTGGAAGTGCACACTTGCATAAGTGCATTTATTTCATCATGAAAGTACTTGACTGTGATTGTACATTTGCTTGTATGTAATTCAAAAATATTGTTATTGGATGAGATTTATTAAATTCACTTGTTCAGGGAACACTTTGTAACCGTATGTGTTTTGAAGACATTTGAAACATTGAAAGCGTTTGTTTAAAAACCTGGTGGCTTCATAGTTTAGTAACACGAATGCACTTTAATCAAATTCTGGAGACACCTTTATGAATGTAATTCTTTAACTTTAAAAGTTGGTAGGATTCCTAACTTTTCAAAATACATTTTTATTGTTTTTTTTTATTATACTTTTGTTTCAAATAAATGCAAAATATTCAAATACTTGTGGCTTATGTTTATTAATTTCTGAGGAGTTAATTAATTTTATATAGATATTTTCGGGACACCACGAGGAAATTAGATTGAAAACTGTTGAGGAACGAAGGACATGGCCGTGTCCGTTTTATTAATAACTGCCTCACCTTGGAATTCAGAACGTGTACCCTGTGCCCTGCTCGGTTGAATATATCAAATGGCTGAATTTTTATTGGCTAGGCCAAACATGTGATCATTCCAGGAAGTGTTTGTAAGCGCTGCAAGGCAAAGCAAGTGGTTCGCTATTGTATATCTAGCTTGCAAGTTAGATTCGACCATGCAACGATGTTAAAAAACATTTTTCGATCTGGTCATCTAATTAGGACCACACATGTTGTCCTGACATGGGTTATTACTTTGATTCTATTCCTACATAACACAGGTAAACCGAAATATGACACAAGCTAACCTCGTTACACGTAGTAGCTTGTTTTGTAGTTTGGCTTCCTAAGACCAACACTTATCAAGCTACACACTTCTGTATGTAATTGTCAGAAAAGGTTGTGTTCTAAGTAGATAAAGTAAACCTAGTTATCTCTTGCCCTGCTAGACTTGAGAAGACAAGAGGAGAAGGGTGATTTGACGCAGCCAGTGGTGTTCTCCTTGCTGGTTTTGCTGTCAGTAATGCTGTACTTCACCGTGTCTTTAATGGACCCGGGATTTGTCCTCTCTGACAGTATTAAGGTACGATAAACATTTAACTATATTAGGCAGCTATAACTTTAATCTAAGTCTGATCTATTACTTATGGCAATTACAGACATACAATAACATGTGTTACCAGTGTCCTCAGGCTGTAAGTGAAGAGTTGGAGGAGATGATGCCTGATAGCACCACTCCTCGATTACGCCGTTGTGGATACTGTCTTTTCCAGGTACTGTAGCCAGTTGAGACCAATACACCATCATGGTGTGTCCTCCGATCAAATAAATGATACCATCATTACAAATTGCTGTAATTGTGAGTACTGTACTGTGTTCTCTTCCTTTTCTTTCAAGCAGCAACCTATGAGGGCCAAGCACTGCCATACCTGTAAACACTGTGTGCGTCGGTTTGATCATCACTGTCCTTGGATCGACAATTGTGTTGGGGAAAGGAACCACCGCTGGTTCATCATATATCTGACAGTGCAGCTGGTGGTTTTACTCTGGGCCCTTCAGATAGCATGGTAAGTGTGGGTGAATATTTGATCCGACTCATAGAATACCCACACAGTCTTTGTTTGGTTTCTGATACTGGACGTCCATGTCTTGCAGGTCGGGCATCTCTTTTACTGACACATGGAAGGTGTGGTTCAGAGTAAATGGCTTCCTGCTGGCTTCGCTGGGTCTTATAGGTGTTTTCTCTTTGGTGGTGGTCGTCCTCATGTGCTGCCACTTGTATCTGGTCTCTGTCAGCGCTACCACTTGGGAATTCATGTCTCGACACAGAATCTCCTATCTAAAGAGCTGCAGCGATGAGGAGAACCCTTTTGATCGGGGCCTTTTCTGTAATCTGTGGGACTTCTTCTGCTTGTGCCGGACAGTCGTCTGGGAGCAGGTGTACTACAGAGGGAGCCACAGTTATGTCTGACTCGTACTGTTGAACATGACGGTGTGTTGTGATTATACTGGGTGATACATTTGGTGCTCTCAGATAGTGACAGTGTGTAGGTCAACTGTTGTGTTGCGCTGATTACGTTAAAAACTCTAATCAAATTGATTTTTAACCATTGTGTTACCCATTTAATCCTTAGATTTGTACCTTTTTTACATCTTTTTCTTTGTTATCTATTGTAAATTATAAAGCCGTGTTTTGTATTGACACAAGAGTCACAGTAAAACAGGATATTCCATTAATTTGCATTATTTATTTATTGAATGTGTTTTGCCACATTTGGTGGTAAGATGATAGATTTATATGTACAAACTTTGTTTAGAGGTAATGAAACAACTAGACATAGACTGAAGTCACATTTTTGATTTAGGACACAGTGACATACATCTGATTCTCATGGATACATATTTCTGTCACACACATACATTCCTGGTTGTGGTAGTCCACATACATTCATACTGTAATGCATTGTAATCAACAGTAACCATATTGAACTGTTGAATTTCAAAACAAACACACAAAAGCTTCTTTACATTATCACTGTTATTGCATAACTTTGAAAGCATTGCTATAGTCAAAGCACTATTTAATTCATATTTATGGCTGTATCATAAATGGCTTATCTTGTGGCTTATGACTACACAGTCTTAGACTAAGTGCACAAATTCATAAGTGTGCCATGCACTTTTTAAAGAAAATCTTAAATTCACAAATGTCATTGAGGAAGTTATTGGAACAAATATATAAGTATAGACATTGCATCTTCACATTTAACAATATTTATATAAAGGAGATGTAACAGGAATAAAATAGCTTTTTTCATTTGCTTTGTCAAGGCAGTGGGCAAAGCCTCTCACAGTGATGCATAGAAATGGCAGCATGTACCTTAAGAAGGAAACTGTTATCAGGCAATGGCAACATAAGCAAAGGCCACAAAGCATGCTTGGATTCTGTCCCTGGATTCCAACAATTGTTTTTGTGTTTGTAGATGGTATCCATTGTCATTAGACAAAAATCCATTCCAAAATAAATACCATAGCATTAAATACTATAGCACATTGGAACAGTCACGGAGTCAGGCTGTCCCGACTCGCTCCAAATATAAAGGGTTACAATCCTGAAAGTATTCTCTGTTTGGTTTTTGGGGATGATGGCTTCTGAAGACTGCCAGTCTGCCTCGTCTGTTACCTGAATACAAACACAGAGCATTTAGTTGTTATCAGTAATGGTTGTGTGCTACGGAACAGCTCATGCAGAAGTTTGATGACCTTTCAGTCTCCCTGGTGTCTGACATCCTCATCCATGCAGGGTAGAGAAGTCAAAGTCTACGAAGGCCTGCTGCTGTTCTGAGGAGAGGCTGCAGGACACAGGAGGGGGAGACAGGACTGGCTGGAGTTTTGTGAACTCCTTGTCAAAGTTGCTAACGTCCATGGACGCCTTGATCAATGGCAGGAACGGGGGTTTCACTTTCTTCGCGAGCAAGGCATCCCAGTCTATCGTCTGTGAAATTGTTTTGAATGATATTGTTAGATTAGAAAACAAGGCATGCACTCACAGCAAGGCAAACTCAACACAGTGAGATATTAAATTACCTTGAAGAATTTCTCCCCCTTAACCTCAGTTGCATCCTCTTCTCCTCCTCCTAGTCTTTTCAGTGGGTTCTTTTTGAGCAGCTGAACAGTTCAACAGCTCAAGTAAGAGACAAAAACAAGACTTTATGAGAAAAGAGAGAGTAGATAAGTGGGGTAGATGAATCCCATTACCTTCTGGATGATGGAGGCTGAGTCTGGAGAGAGGCAGCTAGGATACTGTACATCATCATTAACAATGCTGTCAAAAACCTCCTCTTCATCTTCACCTGGGAATGGAGACTGACCGAAATTGTGAAGAGAGAGACATACCACTTTGGATTATTGTACTCCCTAAGCTGCATGTTCTACTTCACATGTCCTAACAATAAAGGTATTTATACTATATAATACTTATCTTTATTGTACATGCAACACTGAAGACCGCATAGACCGGACAGAGATGTGGAAGGGTGGTTGTTTATAGATGATTCCAATTATGTATTTCCGCTACGAAAGTGTGGTGTGCATTTGGTGCAGGTGACTAACCTCTCCCACGAGCATCTCAAAGATAAGGACGCCCATCCCCCACCAGTCCACCGCCCGTGTGTAGTTGTCATCAGTGAGGACCTCAGGGGCCAGGAATTCTGGTGTTCCACAGAATGTTGAGGTTCGGTCACCATGGCCCATTCCTGTCGGAACAAATGTGAGAAAACACTTTAACAAGTGAATTCAAATACTGATATCACAGAAGCCTATTATTACTGACAGTTCATTTTTGGTTGAGTTAGTCACACCCTAAAATGTTATCTTACCCTCTTTACAAAGTCCAAAGTCTGTGATTTTGATAAACCCATCAGCGTCCATCAGCAAGTTATCCAGTTTCAAATCTCTGTTCATAACACAATATTGAAATTCATTGTAAAGTGTATCGTGCATTTGTGTGGAACAAAATAAATGAAATATATGTCATTCTCACCTATAAACTATTTTATTCAGATGTAGGAACTCTAGACCCAACAAAACACAGGCTGAGTAAAACCTGTAACACAAAGTCAAACAGAAAATACAATTATTATCAATGAAGTGTGTGTGTGTGTGCAAACGTGCATGTGCGTGTATGAACGTTTCTTACCTAGCCTGAACTTCAGAGAAGACATTATTGTGGATGTGGATCATTAGGTCACCTCCTGGTGAGTACTCCATGACGAAGCACACATGCTCACTGGTCTGGAAGCAGCCATGCAGATTCACCAGAAAGGGATGACTCATTTCAAAGATCCTCCTCTCGCTCATTAGACTGGGAAACGATAACCCTGAATGAGCACTTAGCAATTACTTCGGTCCATTTCCTTGTGCCATGCATTTTCCATGGGGCTATTACTGACCTGTCAACTTCATCACGAGTCACAATTTCCCTTTTCTTCAATGCTTTTATGGCATACAGTGTTCCTGTTTTCTTAAACTCAGCTAGAAGTACCTGAATACAAAAACACATCAAATACGACAAACAAAAAAAACAACAACCAAATCAATTCATTCTAGTTTCCATTGACAAAACGAACAACCTTCCCAAAGTGTCCTCTTCCCAAAACAGAGATGCATTTGAAATCCTCCATCTTCATCCTGGTAGAGGGGCCAAATAGCATTTATTACTTTTCATTTATGTCATAACACTTATAAACATCCTTAGACAGAAGCATACTAGAGCACCATGTTATGGCACGCGCGCGTGTGTGTTCATAATACTTGGAATCAGATCCATCTCCTCTGCTCTCTGGTGTGTTGTTTCCAATGGTGGGCTGAAAAGAAAGAGATACTGTTTCAAAGATGGTGGATATAGATTCTAACACCAGTACAGTAAATAAATGTAATCAATAATGCTGCCATGCTGTATTTATGATCAAGGGGGCCCTGGTTGGGATGATCACCTGTTGTTCTGTCAGTTTAGACATTGGTGGTGTTTGTGCTGTGGAGACAGTGCTGGGGACAGTTTTTCCCTGGTCAATGCAAGACATTTTAGATGACTGATCCTCACTTATGTTAAGCCTGATCACTGGTACATCACTAAAGACAAAGGGAAAAAGGGAAAAACAATCAGATTTCAACAGAAAATCAATGACATATCCTGCTGAAGAGATATTAGTAAAGTATTTAATGCACAATCCAGTAATGCCCATTACTATATGCGGCATATTTCACCCCACAGTACTAGGCTGTGTTGCTTCTCACCCTGGCAGTGGAGGTGTTAATGGGATGACCTTGTCTGTGGAAGGGGGAGAGCCGGCCACAGGGTCAGACGATGGAGGCCCAGATGAGCTCATCGTGGTAAAAGACCTGCACTGAGGCAGCACACTCATCATCAGGTGACCCCATGTGGCAAAGTTCATGTTCATCTGGGCGGCACGAAGTAAGTTCTTCCCTGAGGGAAAGGGACAGAGAACACAAGGTTCTGCTCTACCGATACAAAATCTGTCCTGACTACAGAAACATGAGCACTACTGTGAGAAGATTGGGGGGCCACATAGGCACTACCTTTCTCTTTTGTGAAGATGCACCTCTGCCGTCTGAGTTTGGGCTGGCGCTCAATGATTGTGTTGATAAATGTGATCTATAACACCAACAGCATATAAGGCATTCTGATTTTATGTTCACAGTAGCTCATTTATCTAATTAGGTTGCTTGTTTATAACTGTTTTGCTAGAAACTATTATTTTTTTAAGTATATGATACATTTTGTGTTCAAATTTGAGTATTTCATGTGTATGTAGAGGTTGTTTCAGTTGAAGAGGACATCTTTAGATATGATACCTCTGTGAAGAGTGTGCCCTGGGGGTCCAGGCATAAACACTGGGCATGTTGCTGGTTGTCCATGAACTCCTCTAGACGCAGGAACTTGACAGCACACATCCCTCTCCAGTCTTGCCAGAAGACCCCGATTTCCAGCTCCCGAGACTTTAGACGAAAATTGGACAGAAGGATGCAAATAAATCTCTCCCCTCTCCAAAGCAAGAAGTTCAAAGTGATTCACATCAACATAGACAAGTATAGAGGGACCTCTACTGGTCACACTTAGTACTGCAATAATACAATAGAAAGTCTTATGTATGGTGAACTACTGTTGGGTGAAGACAATCCCTTCCATTCATCTGCTAAATCACTCACCCTCTCCAGTTGGATGTGAAAACTCTGCTTCCAGGCCTGCTTGTCTTGGGGTCTCCAGTGGGTGCGGCCCACCAGTCTGTTGTCCAGCCGCAGCACAGCACTGACCTCCACTGTCACACACAAGCAGCCATGTTTGGAATATACGATGTAAGTACCTTTGGTGTTCAAATTCAGGCAGGACGTTTGATATAGGCAATTCTTTCAATCCTCCAAGTTTTTGGTTTTATCAAAGTTGTATCAAATGTTTGCTTCTGACTATTAAACTTACTGGATAGGTTGTCTGTGTTTAGACAAGGTGGTTGGTTGGTAGCGCTTTGGACATTGTGATCTGATTGGCTATTTACAGTCAAGGATGCATTGTTCACTTTGTCCAAGCCAGGTAGAGATATCAGTAAGTCCTCACATCCATTTAGCTTGATCTCAAGTGTGCCTGTATGTTATAATACCAAAAAACATGATTTAGTTCCAGAGAGAGAAACACCAAACCAATGAAACCGTGTATAGAAATATTTTTTATTTAGAGCCGGGACACTGTAAATACCTGTTAGACAAGCAGGCTTGATGAAGGATGTGGAGGAGGGGGTGGAGAGGAACGAGAGTAGGCGGTTCTGCTTTTGACCTTCAGATGGAGAGGATCCCGTGGAGAGCCCCTCTTTAATAACAGGCTCCTGGAGATGGTCCTGGGACATCTCTTTCAGGCATCTCTCCAAGGAGAAGCGCAGAAGGTCCATCTTCTGAGAGGACTCCAGCACACGGGACTGAGCCTGGTGATGGAAGGACAGTTTCATGCAGGCACAATATATTTTCTGGTTGGGGTTAGGGTTAGTAAGGTATAATTTGCAGATGCACAAGAGTACAAACACGATATATTCCAATACTCTACTCCTATTATAAATTCTCAAAACACACTTAGGGATTAGGATACATCATGAGGAAATATTTAGAGTATGTAAATGCTGATGTTTTTCCTATATTGCAGACTGCTAATGAGATGTGGAAATTGTCTTTCACCTCAGCCAGGGCCAGTTGGTCCTGTGATGAAAGCCCTTCCAGCTGTTTCACAACATCCCTGGCCAACGCCAACACATCTGTCTCTCTCTGGACATGGTTCTGTAACTCTGCCAGGCGAATGTCCAGGGGACTGCCTGGCACTGGGGAGTGTCCTGCAGGATCATGGTTCAATCAGAAAACCCGCCAGACTCCACACCATCATGTACAAGGGAGATAAAATAATATGTCCGAGTCAGCAGACATGGTTGTGCACGTAGATGCTTTCTCAAATGGCTGGGATAGAGGTCAGTTACAACCACGTTCAATTTTCTAGAGTGCTTTTCAATGTCATAACAGCACAAGAGGAAAACAACACAAAGGCTGATCGATGCCCTATGGTACAATCATATTGTTCATATTGCAAGAAAAAATCTGTTTGTTATCATGCAAACATGATCCCACTCCTCAACTGTACCATAAATCTCTGACCTCCATGATGGGAGCTGTCATGGGTGCTGTGGCCATCACCAACACCAGTCTGGGTGACTTTGATAATCTGCATTCGAATCAGCTCAATCTTGGAGCGGCTGTCCTGCAGCATCTGCTGAGCTGTGGACAGCATCTCCTGATCCTAGATAGTGACACATCACAGAGACAAAGAGCTCCACGTTATCACTGAGGTAAGGAGACACAGCTACCGAGATGGAGGGAAACACAACCACAAGAGACCACTTGAACTCAATTTCACCCTGTAAATGATTTTTTCTTTTTTTAAGAATGGCAATATCTATACTGACGCATGAAATGCTGTTAATAAATCATTCAAATATAAACCAGCAGGGATTAGTGATGAAGTTAGTGATGCATGTCTTAGCCCTGCTTATTTACAAATTGATTACGCTGATACAAGTGCCAGAGGTGTAACAACACGGTTAAACCAAGTGAAAATAAGTATGACTGTGCACTTCACTCACCTCAGAGTGCTCCCCTTTCTCCTTGCTGAATAAGGGCTAATTTGTCATCCTCGTAACCACAGGAGAGCTTCTCACGTTCCACCTCTCCACCTTCACTATCCTTGAAACACAACAAGTCCTCTGCTGTTGTGGGTACAGTGAGTTCCTCTTGATAACGCTTTACATCTTGTAAATCCAGTCACACAGACTCTTGTCCAGTTTGTTTTTGCCTCTCTGATGTCTGCCCTGCAAGATCCCTTTCCCCCAGTCCGGCATTCTGATCTCTTCTCTTCCTGTTAATAAATCTCCTCTCTCCTTTTGTTTTTCTGTTTAGGCTTTCTGCAGGGGTGGCAGAGATCCCCCTGTGCCAACACTGCTGCGAGTCTGCGAGTCCTGATCTCCCTTTCTAGGCTCAGCATTGGCTGGAGCAGAACCACATGTTCCTCCGCTGTCACCAACCAAAGACAAACATAGAGCCGCTCTCCCCAGGACAGCTAGGCAGAGTACCCAGCTAAAGAGCTTTGCTTAAGAGCTTGCCCGTTCCAGAATGGAACAGAGAGTGCCTGGGACATTAATCAAATGCTCTAGGTAGTCAACTGCAGCTCTACAACTGCAGCTCTTCGTTGGGGAAGAAAAAGCATAGCATTTTCCAGCAGATGCTCGCACATTTGTTTCATGCTTTGAATGAAAAATATTTCTAATTAGCTCGTTATTCGTTTTTTTTATGAACATGGAAAGCGTTTTGTCACTGTCACATTATCTTTGCACACAGGCGACGTGATTAAAAAAATGCTGTAACTGGTAAACAAAGAACGGCTGATGCCGATCAAATGTTTAATGAATCAAACATGCATTAAAACACTTAAACAAAAAAAATTACATTAAATACTAAATTATATCAATCTTTGATGGAGTAGGCCTAATAATAATTGGAGTAATGTCTCCAAGGGTGTATTGATTTCGCATCGACTTCCCAGTCACTTAACATCAATTTCCTTATGGAGATCCTCCATAGGTGCACATATACATATATATATTAGATATTCAAATTATATACAGTTGTCAAACAGTGTAATAATCTGTTAAATTGATTAACGTTGTTGTTAAAGAGGGTGTTTCAATAAAATCCCGCCTTGTGCAACCTCGCCTATCAGAATGCAACGCTAGGAACGAGAAAGAACACTAGTGTCAAGGGAGGCGGAGTTCAGTTGGTTCCATTTGGCGAGGCGCGTTCGTAATGAAAGGGAGCGCGTGAGTGGGCTTGAGCTTCGTGAGTGTCTTTGACTTCCTCGCTTATATTGTGTGGGGGGAAGCTGCACACGTTGTTTCTGCACGCTTAAACATTCGGTTAAAACACGATTCTCCTGGTTCAGGAGAACTCAGATACAAACAAAGTATTCTTGCTGAAGTTTGTTATTCACAGCTTGCGAAAACATGTCGGCCTCGGCGGCTAAAGTGAGTAAAAAGGAGCTGAACTCAAACCACGACGGAGCGGATGAAACCTCCGGTAAGGGATGGCGGCCTCCAATTCACCGCCATTTTCACTTTCTTTAATAGTTCAACTGAATTTGATCGCTTTTAATCAAATTAGTTTACAAACTGCAATAATTTTATACGGTTGTGTTTGCACGCAAGTCTATCCGGCCAGGGGCTGCAGCCTGCGTGGTGGTCTAGATGATTGCGTATCGCGCGGCAAGCTAATTCAGAACGGTGTTGCTGAGGCCATGTTCGCTGCTAGCATCACGCAACAATCCTTGGCTAGCTAAATGTTAGCTAGCTTGACGAGTTACCGCATGCTTGATCTGTTTGGAGAGACTATTCGCTCCATAGTAGTAGCTAAACATTTTTCAGTGTGTTTTATTTTATGCAGCTAGATGGTTGGTTAGCTAGCACGGAGAATATCAAGTAAGGTTGCTTGATTAGCTGCGAACTGTTTCTGCGTAAATGAAACTACGGCGTAGCTAACGTCGTTAGCTAGCTAACCAAGCAATGGTGCGAGCCATGCAAGTTAGCTAGCCTTCCCAGTGGCTATGTGTTGTTGTTGTGCATCTCCGCCATGATGTAGCTAGCTAACTACAGAACAACAAAATAACATTGTTAACCAGCAATGGTAGGTGTGTTTTTAGGGTATTGATACAATAGTTTGGGTAATGTTATCGTTGACATAATTTTGGCGTCCCGTAGATATAGATGTTTTTGCTAGTTAGCTACACCGGCTAGCTAGGCATTTCTCGTGGAGGAGACCGAGAGTGCATAAGTGAAGTGTGCGGACCCACATTTGAACCACGCGGCCTTCGCCTGGCAGAAGCCAGCAGGAAACTCCGTTTGGGACTTGAGTAGCTTACTGCTTGGAAAGGGTCATCCATGTATAAATGCCCTCGTGATGACCTTAGGAATGAATGTCTATTACTTAACTCCAAGTATTTTACTGCACACGCCTTTTAAGTGTACTAATGGATTACATTTTTTTCCCCAACAGAAAAAGAACAACAGGAAGCTATTGAACATATTGACGAAGTTCAAAATGAAATCGACAGGTGAGAATGTCCTATGAAACGTCATATCAGAATATTAAATTGATTAAAAAAAATACATTTTGATTGTAGACTGTTTGAATGTTGTTTTAGAAGAAATGACAGACCTTTTGTCTGTTTTCAATGTCAGTATTGTAAATGTCGTTATCTGTATTTGCATTGCCTATTCCAACTCCTAACATGTATCTTTTACAATGGACATATGTTAATTATGAGTGTTAAATATATTTATTTTGTGTAGACTGAACGAGCAAGCAAGTGAGGAGATACTAAAAGTAGAACAGAAATACAACAAACTCCGCCAGCCGTTCTTCCAGAAGAGGTCAGAACTGATCGCCAAAATACCCAACTTCTGGGTCACTACTTTCGTCAACCATCCACAAGGTGAGGTTTTGCATTGCAGTCCTGCATTTACTTTATAACCTGATGTGATTGGACAATTCTAACTTCAAAATGTATTTGCAGTTTCTGCCCTTCTAGGAGAGGAAGATGAGGAGGCACTTCACTATCTCACCAGGGTGGAGGTGACGGAGTTCGAAGATATCAAGTCAGGCTACAGAATAGATTTTGTAAGTTTTAAGAAGTACATTAAGGTTTCTTAACAGCTTCCATTGTTTTAACCATCCCGACCCTCCTATTTCCTCGAGTGCAAGCAATTCTCATTTCTCTTTTGTAGTACTTCGACGAGAACCCATACTTCGAAAACAAAGTCCTTTCCAAAGAGTTCCATCTGAATGAGAGTGGAGACCCATCTTCAAAGTCAACAGAAATCAAATGGAAATCGGGAAAGGTATTTCCCGATTTGTTACTACAAGTTAACCTGATTAATTATGAAAGACAAATATGCAATACATTCTCAAATGTACCTGCCTGAGGATTAATAGTGTTCTCTTATAAATGTTGAGCCTTAATTTGATAAGAAATGGATCTTTGTATTTTATAACAAGATTCTCCGTGAGTTTTTGATACAGTAACATTTGTATTTTGTTTCTTAACTAAAAGGACCTTACCAAGCGCTCCAGCCAGACACAGAATAAAGCTGGGAGGAAGAGGCAACATGAGGAGCCGGAGAGCTTCTTCACCTGGTTTACTGATCACTCTGATGCCGGGGCAGATGAGCTTGGAGAGGTTATTAAGGATGACATCTGGCCTAACCCTCTGCAGTACTACCTGGTTAGTAGCGTAATGAATTTGGCTAAGCAAGTACCGACACCGGATAATGTACTGCTCGTTTATTTTTTTACATTCATTATATTCCTGTGCTGTTGACTTATGGGTAAACTGAGAACTGGCTTGTTTATTGTGCAGGTTCCAGACATGGATGACGAGGAGGGTGAGGGTGAAGATGATGATGAAGATGAGGAAGGTCTTGAAGACATTGATGAGGAGGGTGATGAAGATGAAGGGGAGGATGATGAAGAGGATGATGGAGATGATGGCGAGGTATGTTGGCAGTATTAGTCAAATATCTTTTTGTTTCTTGTAAACACAAGTGCTAAATAACTACTGTTTCACACAATTGATATGATTCCTCTTTGTTTTAGGATGATGATGGAGAAGATGACTGAACCAGACATGATCTACCAATTTCTTTTCCTATTGTCCCCCTTTCGGTTCTTCACCCATATTTGGGAACAAAATTATTTTTTTATGTCTGTGCTTCATCTCATTTTGAAGCCCTCTCTCCTGTCCGTGCCATGTTAAGTTTCTTTCACTCACATGAAGCTTAAGGCAAAAGGTTGCCTCGAATTTTAAGTACCACCTCAATTCCAACATTCATCTCAAAAATAAAAACCTAAAAAACAAAAAAATATAGAATCAGCTCATCATCCTGAGTAGTTTTAGGAATAGCAATTTATAAATATAATTTCTGCCTGTTTAAAGTTTTGCTATAAGTGATCAAAGCCATGGTGCAGTGACTTAGCGCTAGCAGCCAGAACTCCAGTTTTTCAAATTTTCTTCAGTTTGGGAGTAGATCCCTCAAGTTCTGTAATTTTGTTTTTTCTTTATTTTGCCCTATGTGGTTAAAATGAACAGAAAGTACCAGCTCATTCCTATCACCTCTTGTAATGTTTGGGGTCAAAGTTAGGGTCGGAAAGGGTTATATCTTGGGTGTTGAGGGTGGGCATGTGAAGTCAGTTCTATGGGATTTGTTTTGATTTTCATTGTATTGTTTTACAGATATCCATGAGATGACATTTTTAATAAAGAACACAAAACCGAAAAAAAAGAGAAACACTTGTACATTTTGGCCCCCACTACTTCTTGGAAAATGACTGGTTTACTCATGGAATTTACATCTGGTCACCATTTTCTTTTCTGCTGGGAAAATTGTTTTAAATTTGAGGTGTACAAGTTGCTTTGTTACAATAAAACGTAATGTGTATGCGTGTGATCTTATGGATGTCTTTTATAAAGTCGAACACTAGAACAGTGACAGTAAAGCATGCTGGCAATAACACATGCGATTTTTATTAGAAATTCTGACAAGGTCAAGGTTACAGACAAGTCATGCTCTTAATGCTTTGGGAGTAATAAGAAGGGATGATGCGAAATCTTCTTTCAGCAATCGGTGAGTGATCAAAGCTAGGAAGGTGTGCTCCGATTCTTCGAACTCCCCTTCTGTGACTGTACTCGACCAGTTATTTGGTTGAAACGCCCAACCTGCAAAGAACAGCTCGTCACAAACAAGGGTTGCAAGTATGTCAAATGAAAAATTTTCCTTGTAAATTAAATAAACCCACCAAGGTGCGTGTGGCATGTTCGGCATGTGGCTATAGCCCATGAGTATCCAGGATACCAGGAAAAGTGCTTATCTGCCGGAAAGTGTTTAAAAACGTCAGCCCTTGTGAATGTCACAACTTCAAATTGATGACCATGAGGGTTTTCGAACAGCTGGACGGGGACTATCTTATCCCCAAGCACTGTGTCATTTCTATGTGAAAGCGCAAGTCGACTAGGTATGAATTTGGCATCTCTTTCAAATGCCAAATCATGTCCACAAGCCCTACAGAGAAGCGAGACGCCTACACTTTGTGAATTGCAACCTTCGCCGGGCTTTGCAAATTGTAAAATTAAAGTGAGACACGAGTAAAAAGCGTACTGTCTCTGCAGAAGTTCTGATAAAGTGCGCGCTTTGCTAGTCATTGTTGGCCACATGGTCACTTTCCCCAAGCGCGATCATGCAATCGGTTCGAGACAATAAGTAGCCTAGCCTAATTGTTTCACGCAATCGGTCCAATGTTCAAATCTTTGAAGATTTCCTATAAAATGTTTGAAATAATCATCAGAATCGGCCGTTTTCCTTTAGGTCCACAGGGCTACTATTGAAACAACGTTTACAAAAACGTATTGCGCCGTCTACAGTTCAGGAGTTCGCGGATATATGACGTATTATTAAGGAACTTCCTGTTGCTACTGGCAACGTTTGACTAGAATGTGGGGCTTAAGACTGCTATCCAATCACAACGCAGTATCTTAAATATCCAGTATGAACGAGCCAATCCAATTTGACCTTCTTTGAAAAGTCTTGTTTATCGTTTCTGTCTCTGAAGCCGGAGTCGTTAGATACGACGCAGACGATAACCTATAACAATTCTTTAAAGTAATGTTTAGGGACCATTTTGACTTCGTTGTTGGGAAGCTAACATCAACACCGAGCGTAGCCCAACAATAAAGTCTTGATAGATTTACTTGCAGTGTATTTAATTAAAATACGACCTGGGTTGAATAATGAAAACACGAGATTCATCACCTCCTGTGCATGTCCATGTCGCAGAGTCCACTCCAGTGCATGTTCATCTAAAAAAGAGTCCGAAAAGCTGCACTTACAGGCCTGCTCAGGTGAGTTGGAAATATCGATTAAGAAGTTCAATAAAACATTTCTTCCTGAAAATGATCTGTACAATGTACAGTTTAAATATTTATGTTTTTTTCTTTTATTTTTTTGGTTAGTCAAAAACGTCTATGCTGCACAGATTTAAAATAATGCTGTTATTTGTTGTGCTTCTGCTTTTCCAGATGAAGACCAGAGAGGTGCAGATCAAGGGGGATGTGGTGAGCTTGCGCACAACTGCCAAGACAAAGACCCGTGTTCCCTGGATCCCCCCAGGAAGAACTTCCACCCGGCAAGATGTATACAAGTGGGAGGTATTGGCAATATTTGCTTTCTGGATTTTTTTTCATTACGAGTAATTAAGGATTGTTTTATTTGACTGTGTTTCAACAATACACAAGCTGAATATTTATCAATTTCAGGGGCCTAGTCATTGTCTTGAGATTACAACTGGGTCACCGGCTGAACCATCGCTTGGTCCTCTACAGTTGGAGGACCTGTCTGATGAGGATGAGGAGGGTCACAGTCACCGCAAGAGACAAGGGATGAAGATTGACAGACTTATGATGGATGCTGAGTCATCCAAGGAGGTATAGTATCAGATAATTTTGTAGTTGTTGCACATCACGGTCTCCTATTACTTTCTTACAATCACCTGCAAAACTTGATAGCAAAATCATGTGTATCGCTTTCCTGTTTTTTTTTTGCATGTCTAAAGCAAGGAAAATATTGTATCTAATGCTTATGCATAAGTACATTTTTATTTATTGATGCATAACTCATTTGGTTGAAAAGGCAATGTTGCGGAAGAAGGAGCGTGACCAGTCTGAACTTCTGAGAGCCCACCAGCGTAAGAGTGGCGATCAGGACGAGGAGCTGGGGGAACAGAACATGAAAGAATGTCATTCCTTGAAGATGAGAGGCGATTATGAAAGGTAAGGAATAGGCTTGTAGTGGGACATTAGGCCTACCAGTTCAAATCCTAATGTATCTGTTCATACCATCCCTAACCATTCCACTGTGTATAGGGCTGATTCTGGTAAAGTTGTTGGGGAAACAGACTTGCTGCTGAGGAAACTAGTGGAAGCTGAGATTGATAGTATGGCAGTGGCCAATCAGTTGGAAGCCCTGAAGGAGACCGTTGGCAAAGGGAAGGTTTGTTTCAATAATAAAAACATATTGATCTGTCATTGGCTATGCATTGTTGGGAGAATTTGATGTTGTGTTCAACCGTTTTTTTTCTGTAGGATAAACTATCGTCAAAGATGAATTCAAGCTCCTTAAGAAGGGAACAAGAGTTGTTGAAAAAGAAAATTGATACATTTGACAGCACAAACCGCCATCTTCGAGAACTGCTTAGGGAGTGTCATGAACGTGAAGTAAGTTTTCTGACCAGGACAGGTCCGTTTTCTAAGATTGACGAATGCAAAGAAATTGTTTGAGATGAAGTTGTCTTCTGTATTTTTGCCAATCATTTAATAGACTGAATCACTGAAGCTGTCAGAGCAGAGACATGCACTGCTGAGGAGACTGGCTGACACAGAGGATGAGAAAATGGTGGGTATCCACCACCCCTCCACATGGCAATGTTGTGTGCTTTGTCCTTTTCTTCATTTTCCCTCACAGATATTCATAACCTCCACAATGAGTTGGTTTGACCCCATTTCTTTCAGCGGCTTTTGTCAAAACTCAACAACAAAGAGAAAGAAGCCACCAAGCTTGCTCTATATCTGGATTCTGAAAAGGTTTGACAGGTGTCCCATCCCTCAGAGTTGAAAGAGTTTGCTCACTTATCATAAAGTTGTATCCTACTGCTATGCATTTGTCTTCCTACTATGCATCCTCATGGCAGGACAATGTGAAGGCTAATGGAGAGCTGTCGAAGATTCTAGAGTCTACCCGTAGTCGTCTCATAAGTCAGTTACACTGCAAAGAAGATGAAAATGACCGTCTTATTGCTCAGATTCAAGTGAGTTGACGTTATTCAATATGATTGGTCGTATCATATTACATAAGGCAGGTTGTATTTGTATACAAAGTTGCTTAGGTTGTGCCACCAGGCACAGCTGTGCCATCTGAAGATTTGGGGTTTCGGCACCATTTAAACTGAGTTGAAAATCGTCATCTTTGCGATCTTCTTGTCTGGAGCAGAGCATGGAGCTGACCCAGGAGGCTCAGAGGAAGGAGATGCAGGGTTGGATGGAAAAGCTGCAAGAGTTAAAGCACCAGAATGAGGAGAGCAAAGAGATCCACAGGCATGAGACACAAACCCTAAAACAGCGGGCCAAGCACAGTGAGGATTCAGCCAGGGAGTTGTCTACACAGCTGCTGGAGAAGGTTAGATACTCACAGGCCCTCTGGCAACCATTTCCAACACGACATGCATGTATGCTACTTTCACAGGGTGAAATACGTGCAACTATACGAAAACACCTGAGGATCACACAACGCCATGTCTTGTTTTTCTTTCCCTCCAGGAGTCCCAGTTGGCAGAAGCCCTCTCCACAGCCGAGGCCTGGTGTGCACGCCACTCCACTGAAGCGAGCGCCAAGAGCCAGCTGGACATGGATGTGACTGCTCTCAGAAAGTGAGTGAAAGAATCAACACAAAAAAACCCACTGTAAATAGGTTATTTGACGGTGGGAGATCCTTTACGGTTGTGGTCTGACTGTGCAGCCAGGTGAGAGAGCTGACAGACCAGTTATATGCTGTGGAGCAGAAAAATCGTGCTGAGAAGGAGGGGCTACTGGACCAGCTGCACCGCCTCAACTCTGACAACACCAAAAGCAAATTAGAGAACCAGAGTCTGAAGGTAAACACATTTACTTTGAGTATGTATTGATCTATAAATGCAGGAATCTGTCTGAGTGTGTGTGTGTATCTTTGGCTTGTTCGGTTTGGCACTGGTTTATATAATGACGTGATATAGACAGAGTGGGTGAATAAAATGTATTACTTTTATTAGTTAATTCTTAACATTTCTGTGTTTTCTTTTCAGGCCTCCCTATCTGCAGCAGAGGAAAAGCTTGCTCGGTCCCACTCCGAGGCTCATCAGCTTAAGACTTCAATCAAGAAGCATGAAAGTCTGATGGACAAGTACAAGTGCAAGGTACAAACACAGGCTAACAGGCATTGAAGTGACACCTCCACTGGCCTGAGGTTGGAACTCATACAAACGCGTACGTCATTCGTTTGTTGAGAAAGTGTTCGTATCGTGCCTCAGTTTCAGAAGGCTCGCTCGGAATCCGTGGACCACTGCCTGAAGCTAGATGCTGCCGGGAAAGAGGCCCGGGAGCTGAAGGCCAACCTGGAGCGGGAGATCGAGCACGTCAGGAGGCAGCTGCTGGGCCGTCTGAAAGAGCTGGAGCCTCTGCCTGAGAGGCTGAGGAGCTCTGAGCTGCAGCTCAGGGAGGCGCAGGAGCAGGTGGACGCTCAGGAAAGGAGAAACATGGAGCAGAACAGTACCCTCGCTGAGCTCAGGCACAAGGTGTGCGTGCATAATAATAATTGTATTTATAATGCACTTTATATTTAGCTAGTTAGCCTGCATAAGCATGTGTAAACTGTCTTTGAATATGATGATTAAGATGGGTCTGTGTCTGGGGCTGTGTACAGGTAGACCAGCAGGTCTGCCGGGTGGAAGCATTTCAAGAAAATAATCTACTGCTCCAGGAGGAAAACAGGCATTTGAAGCACAAAATGGAGAGTTTAGAGAGGTATGTCATACTCTATATAGGACACTAGTCGCACTTTGCTTTGCAAGTTTTAAAGGTTATTTTCTTAACTCAATTGCTCAACATCATTGATCCAGAAAAGTGGAGGAGGCCAATTTGCAGAACAGAGACATGGCCCAGGTTATCGCCCAGCGAGATGACTCGATCCACAGTAAACAGCAACAGCTGGAGGACCGAGCCAGGGAGTGCAGCATCCTCTCCAAACAGCTGGAGCAGGTGCTTGAGGACGCACAGAGACAGGTCTGTGTGCGCAGGACAGACTCGCACACACTTTGCTTTGGTTTCATTTCTGGGCTATTCTGGGCCAAAGGTTTCACTTAGATTGTTCTGTTTTTTCTTCCAGGTTGGGGAGAGCCATGAGCGGGCTTTATCTAAAGAAAGGTCCTCTCAGTCGAAGGCTCTGGATCTGGAAAGCCAGTTAGGGATGTCTAAGGCAGAGCTGTCCCAATTACGCAGAAATAAAGAGGATGTGAGTTTTGTAAGGATATTGTATATATAAAGTGAACTATTGGAAGTCCTGTATATTCATGCCCTGGCAGTTATAATGAATATGACTGAAAAGATGTAACCTTTTTTATGCAGATGGAACGCCGATTTCAGAGTCAGTTGAAGAATTTGAAGGACAGACTGGAACAATCAGACTGTACTAATCGCAGCCTGCAGAATTATGTTCAGTTTCTCAAAACTTCCTACAGTAATGTGTTTGGTGACTCTGGGCTAACAAGTACACTATTCCCACCGTCTCCAATTTAAAAGCATTGCATTGTAAGATGTTAATTTTATACCACTAAATAATTATATACCACTAATAAAACCTGCATTGTCTTGTGAGATGTTAATTGTTGATTTATTTCTATACTGCACAAATAAAGACACTTGAAATCTAACGTTTTCACCTCAACGTTTCTGTTTTTAACATGTGTTCACAGTAACATTTAAATACAAAGTATTCAGCATTTATGATTATGCATAAAGTATAATCCAGAAGTGGGAAATGCTGTAGATAGGAACGTTTCTTACCGGAAACCGAAGAGGTCGGAGAGGAATTTGGGTAACACCGTAAACGCCGCAAAATAAGCAAAGAGAAAATAGTAAACCAGTTTGAGCCTGGTTCAGGCTTTACCAAGGTACGACCGGTATAGTGAACTACTACTACACCCCGAAATGCCTGCTGAAAGTTTACGGTGGGAAACATTAGAGGCCTTAAAAAACTCACAAAAAGGAAAGCTTAAATATAGTCCAGACTGGCCTGAAAATGGCGAGGTAAGTTCACGATACTCAGCCTAGTGCTCTAAATGACAAAGCAGCTAGAGGTAGCTATATAAGCTCGCTAGCTGGTACCTCATTACTGGTTGTGTTGACAGTATTGCTAGCAAAGAGAATGTGTGGAGGATTAAGGATACCAGCAATGTCGTATGTTTTCAAATTGTTAGATCTGCTTGTAAGATAGCTAGCTACTAAATTGGACAAGCTCCAAGACTCGGAACTATAATCAATGCGACTCCCACAGGATGTTTTGTCTGGTTGTAACGAAGCACCAAGTTTGTCCCCGCTATCCGGACTCATCTTGAAAAAGTTCAGCCCCAGGCCTCTCCAGAAGACCTGCTCCTTGGGCTCGGCTTCCCGTGACCCAAGCCCAGGCTTTGCTGATGACGCCCCTTTCTCACTGTCATCTACGAGCTCCTTCCCATCCGTCAATGTTCTTAGTTCTCCTCTATCTTCTCCATCAGAAGTTCCCCCATCAGTGAAGGACACAGAACTGGTAAGGAAGAGGCTAACGTCTCACCAAATTACATAGAGATGAACACAGTTTCGAATTGCAACTAGGCAACGTGAATTGTCTGTGCAATATATTTGATTCAATGTGCAGCAGGTCATCGATGACGAGAAGAAGGATTTTGACCAGGAACTCAGTCCTGTCCACAGCCCTACTCCTCCCCCCACCATCTCTCTGCTGTCTCCCAAAGCCAGCCACATGGCAGGATGCATACGGATCTGTGAAGAGAAACATCGAGCAAAGGCCAAGGTACAACAGGCATTAACACCACCGCAGGGGGGAAAGTTTCAGTGTGGCACGGCGCTGTCATTGATTTATCTCAGGCAACTGCAACGGTCGTTCTTCTCTGTTGAGGTGTTGATCCAGTATCTCTCTCACCCAGATGGAGCTGAACCTGAGGCAGGAGCTGCAGGAGCGCCTGGTGGCGTCTGTCGCTAGCCGCGAGTCAGAGCAGCTCAAACGCTTCGAGGAGTTCATGGAGTTGAAACAGAGGCAGGAGTACCAGAGCATGAGGGACATGATGGAGAGAGAGTATGGGCATTTCATGACCTCTGACCCTATTACTATGGCCATTTTTGTTTTGATGGAAATAATCTTTTATAACTGTTTTTTTTCTTGTTCTCTAAAGTACCCAAGAGAGCATTGGGCGACATGAGAAGTTAAAAGAGGAGCACAGACACAGAACCAAGGTATGACGCGAGTTGCTGCCCCCCGCACGCTGAAATGGCATGATCTCGGGTCCCTGGCGAGATCACGCCATCGGTGGTCTCTGACGGCCTCTGACACTCTTCTACCTCCCCAGATCCTGAACCTGCGCCTGAGGGAGGCTGAGCAACAGCGGCTGCGCGAGGCGGAGCTGGAGAGGCAGAGGCAGGCGGAGGGCAGGGAGAGGCTGCGCAGCCTCAACGCCATCCAGGAGGAGATCCTGCAGCTCAATCACCTCCTCGAGCCGTCCACACCCACCCAGCCGGGCCCCGCCCCCGACCACATGCCCTACATTACCCGTGGCAACCAGCTGTGCACCCAGGTGTCCGAGGTGGTGCGTGCGACGTCTGAGGTCCGTGTAAGCCTTTCGTCGCTCGACGATGACCGCGTTTGTTCCTGGTGCTCTGCATTGTCCTGATAGGTCATTGTTAGCATGTCGAACAAACAACAGGATGTCTCATTAGAAGCGGTGTGTGTGTCTGTGCATGTGCAGGGGGCGTTCCCCAGCATGGAGGACATGACCGTGGCCGAGCGCGCTCTCCATGAGATGAGGTCCCTGATCAGGCTGAAGCAGGAGGAGGCGTCCCAGGCCCAGGAGAAGAGGAAGAAGGACGTGGAGGAAGAGGAGGAGCGCAGGAAGCGGGCGGAGCTGCAGGCGCAGCAGGAGGAGCAGAAGAAGAGCGCGGCCGTAACGGCGAAGGAGAAGGCGCGAAAAAAGGGTGAGGAGAGAGGGTTTCGTTTGGTTATGCCAGGCTCGTGTGCGAACGGTTTTGATGGGCTTGGGAACAGTTGAGCTTCAGCTTTCCTTGTTCGACAGGTCTGCAGACTAAAGCTGAGAAAAGCACCCTGAAATGGTACCAGGGGCTACAGGACTCTGCTAACCAGTGTGTCCAGTCACTTGGAGACCTCAACGATCCCAAAGATCTCCAGGTAGGATGTTTACCTTTTTATGTAGGATTCCGGCTGCTCTGCATTGTAAATTTGTCATTTAGATTAAAACCATAATACATGCTGATGTCTGATTCCCTTGTTTGTGCTCAGACAAAGAAACTGAGAATGGAGTTACAGAAAGCGGCTACCATCCCTGTCAACCAGATTTCCAGCATCTCAGGTATGGGTCAACAGAGTCTGATGGCGGGATATGCGTGTCCT
The DNA here is from genome assembly GCF_963692335.1 of Osmerus eperlanus. NCBI lineage: Eukaryota > Metazoa > Chordata > Actinopteri > Osmeriformes > Osmeridae > Osmerus > Osmerus eperlanus. The sequence goes on along the minus strand of NC_085045.1, from coordinate 4,051,734 downwards.
ATGATGCCCTAAACGTGTGTCCTATGAAACGTGTTGTGCTTGTCATCCGTGAAGGATCCCAGCTCAAGGAGATCTTTGATAAGATCGACAAGCTGCTGTCTGGGAAGTCGGTGGTGTCGGGAGGAAAGTCTGTCTCCACATCCCAGCATCCCAAGGGCTTAGACTTTGTTAGCTACAAATTAGCTGAGAAGTTTGTGGTGAGTCCGCGTAGCACATGGACCCCCATGGTCCCCACCGATGCCGTAAATAACATAACTTGGTTTTATCGTTCCAGAATTGAAATAAAGAATACAGTTTTTGATTCGTTTGTGCCGATGGATGTTTCTAGAAACAAGGAGAGGAGGAGGTGGCGTCCCATCACGAAGCTGCCTTCCCCATCGCTGTGGTGGCCTCCGGAGTGTGGGACCTACACCCCCAAGTGGGAGATCTCTTCCTTGCCCACTTACACAAAAAATGTCCTTACGCAGTGCCCCACTTCCCTCCCTTGAAGGATGGAACATCTATTCCGGATTATCAGAGGTCAGTACAACACTGTGTAACAACTTGAATACCTGATTAGTGAGAGTCCTATTCCAGACACAAAGAAAAGCATCCCTTCCGTGAGCATGTCCTCCTTCCTGTGCCCCCTCCAGGATCATGGGCTACAGGGTGGATGACTCTGGGGTGGAGGGCCAGGACTGCTTCCTGAAGAGGATGTCCGGAATGATCCGGCTCTACGCTGCCATCATCCAGCTGAGGTGGCCCTATGGCTCCAAACAGGGGGTACGAACGCTCGCTGCCTCGTTACACACGGCCTTTATCCACCTTGTGTTTGTCTTGGGAGGGGAGATTTGCCGGTTACGATCCTCATTATTGTCCTGGAATTCCTTCCCCTTAGCCTGGTCCACATGGACTGAACCATGGGTGGCGCTGGCTGGCTCAGATGCTGAACATGGAGCCCCTGGCGGACGTCACGGCAACGCTGCTGTTTGACTTCCTCGAGGTGAGACCAGTCATTGGTCTGTTTGTCTACCACGTCTATGTCCTGTATTTCAAGGCAAGCCAAATGATCTTTTTGGCCTTCCTTCCTGCTCCACCTCAGGTCTGTGGGAATGCGCTGATGAAGCAGTACCAGGGGCAGTTCTGGAAGCTTCTACTGCTCATCAAAGAGGAGTACTTTCCAAGGTATGATTGTACCACTAAAACCTTTGTTTTACATTTAACAATGTTGTTTGAATACCAGCATGGTTAACCCACTGCTGTTCCAACACAAACCCCTTTAACTCCCTTAGGATTGAGGCTGTCACAAGCACAGGACAAATGGGCTCAGTCATGAGACTAAAGCAGTTCCTAGAGGTGAGAGAACCACCCACAGCGTCTTTAAATGACGTGTCAAAATACATTGAAAATAAAACCTGTGTTGTAATCCTGTGATCACTTTGTCTTTCGCCTAGACTTCATTAAGAAGCAGGCAGATTCTTCCCCCCAAAGGCCTGCTAAGCTCCTCTTTCTGGAGGTCCTGAGTGGAGGGGAATCCCCCGAAACAAACAGTGACGCCGCCGTTGGACCCCGCTTGCATGACCCAAGTACGTCAGGAGACTGAGCTAATAAGACTAGGCTTTGCACATTGTAAAGTTATGGCTGCCTGCAACGATACACTATATCTCCTGTGATTCGCTAGTGTGACGTGCGCGTCAAACTAAATCCTTACAGGTTTGTGTCGAGGGGTTGAATTGTTTGCCGCTTCATTCCTTGTGCTGCGTGTACTACACCCACTGCAAGATTACATGTACCGTTACTTGAGCTTTACTTATGGAGTAGATGGCGAAGATGAATGTACTCTAATCACAACAACGCAAGATATCGTGCTACAGTTCTCCTTAGTCGCAGGAATTATTTTGGATGTGGTAGACGCATTTTAAGTTGTGTTTAAACAGTGTTTAGACTGAACAGGTTTCTGTGTTTGATTTTGGATGTTTCCATGTCTAGATCAGATGTGTCGATCATGGCATTCACTATTCACGCCATATTGTCAGTGTTTTCATTGATAATGGAATGAAATCTCCACCTTTTTATGTTTGTACATTGACGTGATTAGTTATTTATGTGTTTATAGTATCTGGATAGTTTTCTATGAATTACCTCCTAAGCTAGCAGGTTATTTGCAAAAATATCAACATTTACATCAGGAAAAGTAGTAAATATGGGAGCAGTACAGTATGTCACATACTTCCTGGAAATTGAATATAATGCTTACATATTTGTGCAAAATACATCATACAACCTATAAAACAATAATCAATCATTGTCTGAATTGTATTCATCCTTTTTACATGTATGAGCATTGTGGTGTATGTCATACATACAAGAACAACTGATTCATACTCAGAAGACACAGTGCATATCAGGAAGATCCAATCAGTGCATATCAGGAAGATCCAATCCACCCATTTGACCTACGAAGAAGCTCTACTTCCCCCATAATCAATACAAAAAATCAAGAGAAATAAATAAACCAATGGACTGATTAAGTTTGCCGGCCAGTAAGTTGGGGACTGAGCAGTGAGAAGCAACCATCTGCTACAGGAAACTATTCAAGATGCAGACGTTAAAGAGCTAGTTCACCCAATACACATTCGCAAGATGTTTTCCTGTTATGGAAGTAGATTTTTCTACAACGCTTTACCCACATGTTTGACTACATTGCTGTAAGGTACAAAGGGAACATTGTACAGGAATGGTTTATGATTGGACTATTAAGAAATTAACAGAAAAGAGAAACCGGTCGTCAACAGGACAAGTTGGGAGTCCCATGTAAAACATCCTAGAGATTCATAGGACTGAGAAACATCAAATTAAACCTTTTCTAATCATTAAATGTATGAACCCATATATAGATATTAATATAGCATACTTAATAACCTGCCCAGGGACTGCAGTTGAAAATTAACCGTCTTGCTAAAACCGGCACTTACTGAAAAGTTGATTAATGTTCACTGTCCCTGTAAAAATAAACGAAATAAACTAAATTACAACCTAAAATACTTATTGTATTTTTATAATTATTTTCATTAATAATTGTTTGCTCAACAATACTTTCATACAGTAGTTCATGGCTGCTAATGCACAAATGGATTTCACTGGCAACCACAGCTTGGCAGGAACACACGAGAAGCTAAATTGTTACATTTGCTACATGTTTATTAAAGTAAACTATTGAAAGAGCATGAGTAAATCTATATGGGAACTAAACATCTTTCCTGTGCCTAGTCAGATTGCTGCAGTCGAAGCTCCTATAATTCTTCCCCATTCATGATACAACCTCTCCGAAATACAATCTTGTGATATCCTGCTGATTTAGTCTCTGAGGCCTGGAAGCGATCTTCTGTTAGAATGTATGCACTATAGACAATGTTTTTTTGGGGGAGGGGGGGTCAAATCTTCCCTTCATGGTTTTGTGTGGCCTTTTCCATGCGCTTGTACCAGAACTTCACCTTGGTGTTCTCCATCATGTCATCAAAGGCTTGTAGACCCTCCATCACTCTCAGGACCCCAAACACTGCCTACAGAGGGGTCACAACCACCAAAGAGTGAGTAACAGTTACTAAGAAACATCTATACATTTTCAATAAGACGAGTGGACAAATATGTTACCAGGTCGGACAGATTGGGTTGGTTGCCACCCATAAACTTCCTCTTTTTCCCGATAGCTGCTACCCAATCATTGACAGCTTTGTACAGGTCCTGTCTCACGTCATCCTGCAGGTTGTGCCTGAATAAAAAGTTCAAGATGATGCCATAGGCAACAACACACATTTCCAAAGCTGGTTGCTGGATCATTACAAATGTAGATGTTGTCCCAAAATGTGTTTCTGACACAGGAGTCTCTTTCACCAACCTTCTTTTCAGCATTTTGGAGATGACATACATGGCTGACGCTCCAACGTACTTTGCACAGAATCCCTCAAAAGTGCCAAACTTGCCCTCTCGCACAATGTAGTCAAAAGAAGCCAGGGCCTCTCCTGCAGTTCTGTACACGTTGGGGGAGATCAGGTGCACAAGCCAATCATCTGCCCATCGACGCCATTTGATTTCCTCTCTGTAATAGATTTAGTGGCACAGAAAGACAAACTGATGCAGACTTTTTCACACACACAAAAAACAATTACTATCCAGACTGTATTCTATTTAGCAGAGGGTTTTTCTTTGTTGAGATTGACCAGGCAGATATCTGCCAGCTAACGTTATGGACTGACTTCCTGGAATCTTTCTCTGGATACAGCAGTGAGGCCTCAGCTTCGGTCAGCATCACCCAGTACTTGTTGTTGTACTCTGTCACTTCCTTCCCCCGGTCATTGGTGGACTTCATCTCTGGGTAACAGGTGAGAATTTCTGGTATGGTTTTCCCCCTGTAGAGAAGGTTCAGAGAGTTTCTAGTCATCTCACCCCCAAAAACCAAACACCCAAGAAAGACTATACGGCTGTGACATTACTTACTTGCTAATCAAGTATGTCTTTAGACCGCTGATGATTACTGATGAATCATTCAGTTGCTGTAAGATATGAAAGCAAGAGTGAGAAACCCCATGATGTTTTCCAATGAGTCCAAGACCTAATAATAGTTTAGTTAAAATTTACTTTATGCTATAGCATATACATTGCTGTCAAAATCAGCATTTTCAATTTCAAACAGACCTTCAATTTCCCAGTAGACCCCACATGTAGTAGTGCATAGTATAAACATTTTCAAGCTTTAGGCATATTTGACCTGCATAATTGTGTAAAATATGGCTTGTTTGCATTGCACTACTCGTCCGAATCGTTTGGCCTCTGCCGAGCATATCCCCTTCATGCTGGTATGACACCTGACTAATGTCCTTACCACTTCACCATTCACCATCAAGATAGGCACTTTTCTGTAAGTTGACCACTTGATTTCCTTTCTCATGACTGGATTGACCTCCACGATGTCGTATGGCAGGCCATGGAAATCCAAAAATGCCCGAACTTTGCTGCAGAACGGACAGGTCTTGTACTGGTACAGGGTCAATTTAATCTCCCCTTCAGAAACCTGAGAAAAGACACCTGTGAATGCAATGCTAATGACACCTGCAGCACGCTGCATACAATCTACAGTATAACTTCATTATAAGATAATATTACCTTGGATTCCTCTTCAGCAAGGTGTTGTTGGACAGAGAACTTTATGGTCTGGTATAAACCAATCCCCCCTCCCAGCAGAAACGCACATCCGAGTATTCTGCTACCACCACGCAGCGGTGGTGCAAAAAGCAATTTGGATCGGAATCCTGAACCACCCGTTCCATAAGCTCGGCTCGACCCATGTAGCGAGGATCTCGGCACCAGGGAAAATACTTTGCCAGGACGGCATGATTGAGACTCTAGTATTTGCCAGCCGACCTTACTAAGCTTTAGTGCACAGGCAGCTGCCATTTTGCTTTTACATAAACTCCCACAATGCAACTGAAGGACTTGTTCAAGAACATCGTTTGCTTCATCTACGCTCAGTAGGCTACGCTGTCAGGGATGTATTCAAGAACACCAACTGGACGAGTAGCATCAAGCTACGTTACGCACAAATTAGAAACTCTGCCTTCAGGTTAGGTTGATTCTTCAAACAGAGATAATGATATGGGTGGATGACAGAAGAGAAAATTATTTGAACAATTGCGTATGAGAATGATATATTGTTATCCAGCGGTGTGGTACCCATTTCCTTGTTGCTATGTAGCTACTGACAACAGCTGCATCACCCGATTGCAGCTGTGTCGTTCCGTATCCCGTACGAAACGTTAGCTACATGTGCTATCAAGTCAACATCCAAGCGAGATGATACTGTCTATGACCTGCAGTTGGCCATTTTTCCCATATTTTATTAACTGGACGTTCGGATATACGTATTGAAAATGTCAAACATATCTATAAAGTGAGTCGTGCTGGTGCAGCTTGCATGATTGTTTGGAGGACTGCACGCCAACGTTGGCACAAAAAATAACAATCGCTGTTTGCATATAGCCTGTTTGCTTCTATTCTGCATTCAATGTCAAGATTTCTCGCTGGGTTAAAACATCTGCTTCTACAGTAAGATAAAATAGAATACTATCTTCTTTGGATCCTTTTCTATCAAAACGGTTGGGAGAAGAGGACCAGGGAATCTATTCTGAACTTATGGACACATTTTGCACGAAGGTCATGACTCTGAGAGGATGATAATGCTGGAAAAACAGGTAAGGATCGTTCGTCTTACATTTATCAAGCAGAGTAGGCCTAATTGAGCCAATAGGATTGCACCTAGCTGGCTCGATGCATGCTAGACTATCAATTGACGGTCAGCTGGACAAATTAGCCTCATGATGGAGTTACAGTGAATCTCAATAAATACACTTGTAACTGAGTTTGATGGATCCATTGTACTTTTAAAAAGCATATCCTGCATTTCCTAGAGTTGCCCTATGTCTGGAGGGGTTACACAGACAGAGCACCATTGCTTGAGTACCTCTCTCTCTCTCTCTCTCTCTCTCTCTCTCTCTCTCTCTCTCTCTCTCTCTCTCTCTCTAATTTGGTCTCCCGGTCTGCTGTTTTTAACTCTGTAAGGCTGTACTGAGAACCATTAACAAAAGCCACTGGGATACTCTTGGCTAGGAAGTCGAGCTCTCTAGGAAATATCCTTTTTGAAATAGCTCTTTGGCCTTCAGAGGCCGAGGGCAGGGGACCTCTATTGTTTAGGTCTGAAATTATCTTTTGGTGGGAAGAGAGTCATAAGAAGAAAAAAAACCTTAGCTACCCCATTTAAATAAAATATTATACTCATAATTCATATTTAAATCATGGAATACATTTGCAACCATGGTAGCATGGTTTTTGACTAGGGCAGGAAATGGAAAGTAAGATTGGCTTTTGCAGGATGCTACTCAGTGCATCACTCTTGGAATAAGGTGTTCTTTCCTACAAACACTAATGTCTACCTTGTGGACTGTTGAGCACCAGCACATTGATTTATCTACAAAATCAGTCAAATTAAGTTTTCTTCCAATTAGGCCTACATGCCTGTGGGGAAAGTGAGTATTATATCATCCCACACATTCTCATCAGTTTCCTATGCAGCTTTTATGAAGCATATAATTTGCAATTTCCCAACCAAAAGAAATTTGAAAGCGCTCGACTTCATCTCTGCACGGGTTTCTGACTCTCTTCCACAGATGGAATGTGACAGGAACCTGAGATTTGAACTCAAATCTAGAGCTGCACACGGAACACCACTGGGATACCGGCATCTGAGTTGAAATAGAGAATCTAAAACTTTGTGTCTGTGTTCTGTTGCGCGGATAGCTAAACCAGTACAACGTGTAGAGGACCTAGAACGCTGGACATCTTTAATTTGAGGTGTGGGAGTACACCACCCTGTTCTGTCTTTGTTATGTGTGTACAGGAAGTGGACTGTAGCTTACAGTTAGGTTTCCTGTCCTGACTGTAAGGCAGAACTCTAATGTAGCTATAAATTCAACCCCAGGAGCGAACAGCTTTGCCTTACAGTTTCCATGACAACTGGTCGTCTACAGTATTCAAGTGTGGGACAGCCTCTGCATGTGAAAACAGTTGTCATTGCTCAAACCCTTCTCGCTCTCATGATAGCACTGAATTCATTATTTTCACACCAATCACTTTGGAACAGGGTTGCCTCAATGACTCATCTTCATTATAGCTTTACAATCTAAAATTGAATGCTGTGTTTTTTTTCACAATCTGTGTCGACCGTGTTCCCCAAACATTTACTATAAATGTAAGATGTCAATATCTTCTAGCCTATTTAGGACGATATGCCATATTAAACCTCGTATTTTACAGAGCCATTAATCACATTAAACAAATAGCTTAATTAATTTGCAAAACATGTCAGTTTTCTGAATTGTAAATGAGATGCATAGAGTTTTCTTTGAGGTCAAATAAAACTTATCATATCATTATTAATCATATAACAACCACTTTAGCTGTTTTGGGGTAAAAGCTGCATGACCTACATATCATGTAGTTCATTTTAGCTCTGCCGTCTGTTTGATGGCTTGAAGCCTCAGGCAGAGTCTAGAGAGGATGGCTTCAAGTTGGAAAAATGTGTGGACCATGGTCCTATTTCACCTCTGATCAGTACTCTATAAGTCCCACACTCACATCCACAGAAGCTTAAAAGCAACTCAAACTGTGAAGATGCATACGGATACTTATGTTAGATCAAGAATGTTTGTGCTGCATTCGTGTGTTCAGCAACTCAAGTTGGTCCGTCTCTCCTGGTGTCGTTGTGTCGCTCCCGGCAACACTGTCAGAGGACGGAGTCGGAGAGGAATTGGCCTTCTTTGTACCTTTCATTTCAAGGTTCTGTTTTTTTCTGCTTTCAGCAGGAGGTTACGTAAGTTGTGGTCAATTAGTGTGACATTTCAGTGCTACTGTAAGTCAGGCAAACATATGTAGGATGTTGCAGTTGTATTGTGAGAGTTTATACCTTCATATGCAGATGAAATGAGAGAGAGAGAGAGAGGTAGAGAGAAAGAAAGAAAGAAAGAAAGAGAGAAAGGAGAGGGCAGCTGCTCAGAGTACAGACATTCCCTTGTGAGAGACACTGATGCGAGAGAGAGAGAGAGAGAGAGAGAGAGAGAGAGAGAGAGAGAGAGAGAGAGAGAGAGAGAGAGAGAGAGAGAGGTGTGAGGGGAGGGGGGTCCCTCTTTCAGAAAAATATTCTTCCCCGTCTTCAGTGGGAGGCAGAGGCAGTCCAAGCCCTTGTGCTGTTAGCAGTGCGGAGTTCCTGTTTTTGTATTTGATGCAAGTGCGAACAAGCGATCTGTTGTTGCGGGAACCTCAGTCCTCAGTGTCTGTGATTAGCAGCATGGAGCCCAAGTCCCTGTTCAGCCTGCACAAAGCCCTGGCCCAGCCCGTCAAGATGTGCATGTTTGATTTTCCTGTCACAATATTGGAAGACCTGGTAAGTAAGCGTACACTGTTCAATCCAGGGATATTTGGATGTTTACTTCTCTGTTGGCATGTCTGCGCGCGGACATAGGAATTCTGCCTACGTACATTCGTTAGTATTTCTGCAGTGCATTGCTGACCAATGTGTGTGAGGAATGAAGGATGAGGTAGGCAGATGACTGTGGATGTGTGTTTTGTAGAGAATATTGTATGAATGTGCATAGATCATTTTATTGTGCATGTATGTGCAATATTGTATGTTCATAGAAGTATATAGGAGGGACATAGGGATGTGACTGTAAAATAATTAAGTTGAACATATTGGTTGGTATTGAGTTAAATTGTTTGTTTTGCTATTCTCTAGCCAGTGTGGTTGTTCAGCTGTTGTGTGTCACTCACTGTATTGCTAGCACTGACATGTGTGGTTGTTCAGCTGTTGTGTCACTCTGGAAACACCTGAACAGAGTTAGGAAACCATATCCCCATGGAGGATACACCAAATGTTTTCTGTTCATACATGTTGAGTCATGCCCACTGTACTGCTGATTTGTAAAGAAGATTTTCTTTGCTAATGGAGAAAGAGTCTAGGAGTCTGTCTCTTTTCTGCGTCTCTATCAACTTTTTCAGTTGTTGTGGAAGTGTGGTTGGTGGCATTCTCTTGTTATCTTAATGTGACAAGTGTATCTCTTGATTTCCTCGTGTCAGCTGTTTTTCTTTGACTGCAAATTCCAGCTCACACCCTCCTTGTATCTACTTTGAGTTATGGTGGCTCTTCTCAATAGTCACTGACCACACTGGTCCCTAATCATTTCCTGTTATCTGTTGAACAGCGTAATTGCCTTGTAGATTTCTTGCACTGGAGACATTTCCAATTAGGATGTTTTCCTGCTTGTGGTCTTGAGTCCAAACCCTATCACGAAGACCATGCATTTCCCTGCTGGTAGATAGACTGTCTCCACTGGCCATTGTGAAGCTGCCTCAAGATGATTGCTTTTCAAATGGAGCACAGTTGGATGCAGTTAGTATAGAGTTGGAGAGAAAGAGAGAGTGTGTGTTTCTTTCTAAATGCCAAGGCCTTTGAGCTCGGACTGCCTCAGAATGGCTCCGCAGCTTCAAATAATGGAAAGCAATAAATCCAGTGTCTTTTTCCAGCCGGCTTTCTCTGTCAGGTAGTCAGGAGGGTTGTGGCTCGGGGGAGTTATGTCACCGTGTGTGAATCGGAGGTTCCCAAGTCTCCATCTGTTTGGGGGAGGTTTCTCTATCTGATGTGACTCAGTGGATGTTTTGTTTAACTTGACTTCATGTTCACATAAAATCTCATAAAACATGATGTCTTTGTCAGGGGTTCAATTCAACTGTGAGAAACATATGGAAAAGACGATAGGCCTGTGGAAAACTGGCCAGATTCGCATGGAAATTGCGTAATCCAGATTAGCCAAAGCCTATACTTTAACATTTTTCATACAAAACATTTATAATTTGACTCCATATGTACTGTCCTCCACCATTTTAGTTTTTAATCGACACAAAATAATTTGGAACTTCCCAGGGTATTTCAGGGAGATACATTTGTCCATACTTCACTTTCATTTTCAGTTCAGCAGTCATAAAGTGATTATTCCTTGTTGTGGTTGTTCAGCATTAGTTCTGACAGACACGGATGAGCTTTTTGGAATTACAGTTTTTAGCAGAAGTTAATGTTTTATTGTTCTGTTCTCTTCGTGTTGACACAGCTGTTAAAGTCAATACTCTTTGGAGTGGGCCTGAGGTGGTCACCCAATCTGGGGCCGAGGTTTGGGAAGCAGGAGGAAGGGGAAAGTGAGCATTGAACCCTGAACCCTGTTTGTGTCTCGTGGTTCTGGTCTGATCTGAAGCATATTCAGCCCTGGTCCTAGTTGTGAAGGACGCAGTGATGTGGTTGGCCCCGTGGACGTGTGGACTGTTGAGTGGAGGCCGCCGTCGGACCGGGTCTGTCTACCAGGCTGTGTGGAGCAACTTCAAACACACAGCGGCAGATGGACAGGTAGGAATCGACTTTTCCGACGTGTGGTGGGGTTGTGGTAGGCACATCTTGTCCTCAATATGTCTAATCTTGCAATGACTTCCTCCTTGGTGACATACTTTTTGCACAATCTAAAGTGGAGCATGTAACCGTCTGTATTTTTTACATAGTCACAGTATTAGTGTTTGTTTCCATATGGGTCTTGTCTGTTTTGTGTTTGTGTGCCTGAGGGCATGTAAGTAACGTGTGTGTGTTTGTGTGCACGGGCGCAGGTGTGTGAGCATCAGAGTTGAGCTCACCCTCCACAGGGACTAGTAAACCATGTTGGGGTATCTGCCAGTGCCAAAGCAGAACAAACTCAGTTATTTTATCGATCCTTGTAAGAGGCTGACAAATGGAAGCAGTGCCTTGGTTAAATCACTTGAGGATGAGATGTAGCAGTTTCTCTTGAGTGATTGCACTGCAGCCAACTGCTTGCAACCTGTAGGCTGACAGCAGAACTTAGCAATGCTTTCTATCTCTTTGCCCCACTCACATTTTTCTTGTCTCTCTCTCTGTGTCTCACCCTCTCTCTCTATCTCTCTCTCTCTGTCTCGCATTCTCTCTAATTTGGTTTCTGTCTCTCTCTTTCCCTTTTTCAAACAGCTGCAATTCAGAAATGTTTTAATTATGAAGCATTGCAGATTGTTAATCTCTATCTCGAGCAAATGGTGGAAATAGGCAGAAAATGTAATAAAAGGATGTTATACTGTAAGCACTGATTAGCTTTGTAAAAATATTTTCATCATGAATATTAAAGGTTTGTTGCTGCTCGTCTTGTAAACTCATTTTGACCAATAGGGGGTAGTGCCGGACGGGTTTTTGGTCGTGTCTCAATCAACAGCATATTAGAATAGAAATAATTGGCAAGTATGATACCTTGTAATTGTACCTTGTAAATCACTTTAAAACCTCATACCCTTATCTCATTCCATTAATTTATAGGATATTTATCTATTTTGTTCCTTCACCTCAAGTTTTGGAGTTGAAGTTGACTAGGTAGGCACCTACCACTTTATTATAGTAGTATACAATTTAGTATTCTCATAGTGGACATCTAAGACTCGTAAACACATAGCTTTGTACATGGCCTCTGCATATTTTACTGAAAAGTAGTAGTAGTAGTTTTACTATTGTAGTACAACATCATGCTTTCTTTTAAGAGAGTAGATGTCGACGCAAGGGATCGGCTGCTGATATTTTCGTAAGAAGGAAGGAGGAGCGTTGAGGAACTTTCCGCGTCTGAGTCATGAGCAGCCTCCATGCGTATACAGTACGGCGCTTCAAATTCTCCGTTCGGTGTTGCATTCTCCCGTAAGTGGAGGTCGAGAACAGAGAATGACTGCATAGCGTTGTGGTTATTGTCGTAACCAGTGTCAATGGTTTATGTTATGAGGATGCAGTCCGAAGCACAAAACGTCAAATCGGGATACCTCGAGGAGATGTTTGATGCCGGGACATGGAGGGTGCGCAATATCTGGGATGGGGTGAAACTGGAGGTTACCGTGGACGAGAGCCCGGTTGTTCTTCACAGCTTTACACATTTGGACCCAGACCTACCTTTGTTTGAGGTAAGATGAAGATGGAACAAAATCGCATATTTGTCGGTCACTACGTGTAGTCATCTGGATTGTCCCACTACATTAGTCTGTATAGAACCACAATGTGGAAAAAACATTGTGTATTTGTTAACATTCAAATTATTATGTTAAAAAAAACTTTAAATATGTCAGTCCTTTCACCTTTGTGATATATTTGGAGAAAAAGATAAGTAAAGCACACATACATTGAACTGGAATAAGACAGAATTGTATTCATCCTGTGCCATCTTTATTGAGCTGTTTAATTCACACACACACACACACACACACACACACACACACACACACACACACACACACACACACACACACACACACACACAGGGTATGAGTAATCAAATTTGCCGGCTTTATATAAGGCCTCTTTTTCAGGCATCATATGAGGACAGAAGCCTTATGGGTCCCTCTTGAAGGTCTGTCTCTTGGCATGGTGCTAAGTTACATCAGTTGTTGGTGTGTGTTTTGAAGTTGATCAGAGGAGTCTCCTCACCCAGACTGTGAGATCAGACATTAAAGGCATGTCTTTGAGGACAGTTTGTTTCCTTCATGCTTGTCACAAGCTTGGACAGGGCATATCTGTCTCTTCTACCCATAACCCCTTCTCTCCCCTAATCTAATCCTCTCCAGTAACACAATTACCTAATGCTTAATCCCCCCCCCCCCCCCCCCCGTTCACAGGGCTAAGCAAAAGGCTTGGTTTACAGTCATAGGCTTTCATTTCTTTCTGTTGGGGTTCTCGGTGTATACAGTACAGAACATTGGCCGATTCTTTGGTTCAGTTGTGTGTAATTATAGAGCACTTCAGCCAGTGGTTATTGTTAAACCCTAAGAGGGCCCCTCTGAACTCAGATCCTGGATTCACAAGGCTCTAATAGGCTGGTTGCTGCTTGGATATTCTGAAAGGTCACTGCTATACAAAAACCGACAAGTAAATTGACGAGTGGATGATGTCACTGTTCCTTAGGCCTGTGTCCTATTGCCATGCACATCCTTGCATAACAACATGCCCATCCAAGTTCAAGCTAATTAACCTGGTTAATCAGGTATATGTGTGTATTTCTTTATCATACATGTTTGCATTAGTTTAATTGTTATATCTGTTTTACAAATGATGATTTGCGCTGAAGGACTCCATTGTTCTGTTTGATGATATCCTAAAAACAGGATCCCCGGAAGTTCGACGTGAGACCTGAAATAAGAAACTGAAGCTGTTTTTGTAGATGCACAGACACAGAGAAGCTTTTGTTATCGCATCTCACTCGAACCGAGAGGGAGAAAGAAGGAAAGGGAGAGAAGTGGAGAGAGGCAGAAGGGCACTCAGGTTTAGGGAGTTTCGAATGAGAGAAACAGACATCGGTTGGAATGTTTAGGCCGGGAGCCTGGAAAATTACTTTATTCAAAGTTTGCCAAATTACTGGTTGTCTCCTTTTAGGCTAAAGCGTAGTGGCGCAGTAGAGGACTGGACTAGATCTAGCCTACATTCACCATAACTTTGAACTCTGTCCGAATAAATGTCCTCTCCAATGTAGACCATAGTGCCCTGAACAGTAGAGGCTGATATCATTGTCAACACTCATTGTATGAGAGAGGAAGCTAGTGGCCTTTGCTAGAGGGTCATAATGGACTGCACTATTGTTCTTTTGAGTATTTGTTTACTCTTTTTTTAGTTCAGGTTTCTCTCAGGTTTTCCATAGGACAGTCCCTCAGCAACTGTGCCATAAACATGATGATGATCTTCATCAAAACATCTATTATCTAGCCAGGGCTACCAGTGTACTGGATGCAGCCCACTGTATTTGTGTTCTTTTCATGTGACCCCTGCCTCTTATTGACTTCTGTATAGAACTGACCATTTTCTGTTGTTCAATTGACTGCAAGATGGACTTATTTATTTACACAGTTTAGAGTCCAAAGATCAACCACTGCTTTGTCTCTGTGGCCATGAGAGCTTCTGAATTTGTTCTCTCTCTTCCCCATTCCTTCCTCTGTAGATACGGCTACTTGCCATTAATCTACAGTATCACAGTTTCGGGAGGAAAAGTAGGCAACTGTATAAATGTCGACATTCAAGCATAGTCCTTGTTGACATGCTATTTCTCTCCACAGAAGTTTAATTCTGGCGCAGTCTCGCATTAAAGAGACTATTCGTAACACCCATGTTACAGAAGGTTACACTGCTCACACAAATATGTCAGATATTTTAGGGCTTCTAAACAAACCTTTCTGTCACTAGATTTTACTTTCTAGTACGCAATTTGTTTTTTTCCCAAACCCACGTTTCCCATTTTACATGTGAGGAACTTCCATTTGAGGTCTACTTTGACTTTTACATTTAGTCATTTAGCAGACGCTCTTATCCAGAGCGAACTTTTGAATGGGTTTTCCTAAAACAAGAGCGTCTTCTACTCTGAGTATGCTATTGTTCCTCTCAGTGGAGACTTCCAGCGTGTCCCAACATAAGGTGAAAGGTGGTGTCTAAATCAAATAAGTTGGACTGTAACCCAGCCTGCTCCGCTATTGTTAGAAAGACATATTACCGAGGTAGGCAGGATGCCATGTGGCGCCTGAGCGACCCATGTTTGGTATCTCGTTTGATCTGGTTGTGTGTACAAATAGCTGAGGACTAAGCTGTGAGTCAGGCATCAGGGGGACCCGTGACTCGCCAGAGTGGCATGGGGGAAGACGTTTGCTTGGATGACAGTTTCCTGGACCCGTCCGGCCCTGTTCCTGTGGTTATGTGGGAGTTCCCTCTCGTTTCCTTGGTAACACGGTCCCCCCCGGGGGCTCTCTCGGAGACTTCCCTGACATTTCCATTTCCATAGTGAAGATGTGAATAGACCCTGTGTTGCCCTGCCAAAACCCAGGCCACCAGCAGTCAACCACTGTTTACATGAGAATGTATACCCACAAATGGACATGTTCATCAAAACTGGTTCTAGGCATTAGGATGTGATTCCATTATGATTTCCCTGGTTCTTCATCATGAAAACTCGATGTACTAGCGACAGAGAGACAGGGAAAGAGACAGAGAGAGAGGGGAGAGGTGGCTTGGGGTCTGTGGATTGTCCAAGTCCATCTATTGGAGGAGAGCTGTGTTTTGTGTTTGGTTTAATGATAGCAACAAGAGGGCCTGTGTGGCTCCACTGATAAGACCCGCTGTGACTGTCTAGTCCCAAGGTCTCGGTGTGTTTGAATACTTTCACACAGTCACACACCAGTGTTACACAAGAGCGCAAACAACAGCTCTTGGAGATCTGGTTTAAAAAGATGTGGTTCCTGAAGAAGTGCAATGAACAGCATATCTATTTCAGTTGCATTTTGACTCAGCACTGCTGCCATAGAAACTTAATCATAACACTGTTGCATTGCGATGGAAGGTTATCGAGCTGTGTATGACTAAGGGCTGAAAGGATGGGTGAAACCTGATGAGTAGAGTAACAAGAAATAGCCAAAGTAAAGGTCTGACTGATGTCCCTGGCCTGCAAGACCACATACCAGTATCTTTTCAATGCGTTTTAAAATTGATGGAAACCACGCTCACCTCTATCTAGGTCAAAGGCAGGGGTTAATCACTAAAAGGTTACATTCTGAGAAACCAGAGAGTTCAGACTGTGGTAAATGTATAAAAGCAGTATTGTCTGCATCTCAGTGTTTTTCTCCATGTTGGTGGACAAACAAATGGTGACAACAGTGAAATGTTGGTACAGAGCCCTCTTTCATTCGACAAGCAGCTTGTATTAATTCCTTGTTGTTGTTTTTTGTTTTAATCACAAGCTTACAACTGTGTCGTGGTGCCGGGTATCTAGCAACCTCTGTTTGCCGACAACCACATTGTGATTTATTCATCGACACACGCACAGACACACACACAGTGTTTGTAATACGTGTGAAAGAGAGATATCGGACGAGAGCCCGCGGGCGCCAAAAGATGAAAAACAACGCAGCAGCTCCCTCCCTCGCGGTGCGTTTGCGTCGCAGAGGACCACCACGTGTCTTCACCTCTCCCTCGCCTCTGTCCTCAGAGCTCGACGCAGGAGATCGGCGAAGAGGCCGAGGAGGGAGCCGTCTTCACCATCACCCTGAGGAAAGTGCAGCTGCACCAGTCGGCCAGTAAGGGGCAGCGGTGGCTGGGCGTGGATACGGACTCTGCCCTCAGCCTGTATGAGACCTGCAAGGTGCGCACCATCAAGGCGGGCACCCTGGAGCGGCTGGTGGAGTACATGGTGTCTGCGTTCCGCGGCAAGGACTCCACCTACGTCACCATCTTCCTCTGCACTTACCGCTCCTTCGCCTCCACCAAGCAGGTGCTGGACCTCCTGCTCAACAGGTAGAGTGACAAGCACCACGCACACACCTCCGTGCCTCCACAAGCCCACAGTAGAGCCACACAGCCTAGCCCTTTTAGCTCCCTGGTGTTTGCTGAGAAACCTGTGGGTTTCGTGTCCTAGGTATGCCAAGCTGCAGAACAAGTCCACAGCAGATGGAAGCAGACTCTTGCAGGAGGACTGCACAGAGCGGAGGAAGTAAGGCTCTTCTATAAGCGTGATCAGGCAAATGTGTTTTGTGGGACCGCAGCATTCCCAGAGGGAAGACATCCGATGTGTTTCCGACGCCATCACAGTGCATCTTACAATCTGCCTCTCTCCTGCAGCACCGTCTCCTCCATCCTGGGGGCGTGGCTGGACCAGTACTCTGAGGACTTCTGGACCCCTCCGGAGTACGGATGTTTACACCAGCTGCTCTCCTACCTTCGCCTGCACTTCCCCGGTTCAGACCTGGAGCGGCGAGCTCGCAACCTGCTGGCCCACTTCCACCACCGGCAGCAGTGTGAGCCGGACCTTGACGGTGAGAGAACCGACTCTGAACCGACTGGGCCTCAGAAGTATTCATGTTTTGGTGTGTGTGTGTGTGTGTGTGTGTGTACGACTGAAGAGGTAACGTGAGCAGAGAGATATGCTGATAGGCCTCTGTTGTTATTTTAGTGGAGCATATCGGCTGCCCCTTCGCCACACAGGAAGAGAGCGGCTTTGAGGACGAGCTTCCTGGCCTGAACTTCCTGTCGTTCGACCCCATCATGGTCGCGGAGCAGTTTACACTCATGGACGCGGTGAGACCTCTCTCCCCCATTAAGTCTGACTCTGTCAGTAGTTGTACACTTGTGAGAGGTCATTTTTCTCTAAGGTTGAACGCTCAGTGAGTTAATTTTATGCCTGGCCTTGTAGGACTTGTTCAAGGCAGTGGTCCCCTACCACTGCCTGGGGGGGATCTGGTCCCAAAGGGACAAGAAGGGGAAGGAGCACCTGGCCCCCACCATCAGAGCTACTGTGGCCCAGTTCAACTTTGTCACCAACTGTGTCATCAGCACCTGCCTGAGCAACCCTACCTTGAAGCCCACCCAGAGAGCCAGGCTGGTGGAGCGCTGGATCGAGGTGGCCCGGGTAAGGTTGCCCTCTCTGGGCTTCCTCTCTCTGACCTTCTCCATACACGGTTACAGCATCCAGTCGATTTTCTTTTTTCAGACCATGGCATGCGACTGGTGGTCATTGTCTGTTTTTGTGCTTTGCTGTTCAGGAATGTCGGATCCTGAAGAACTTCTCGTCCCTACGAGCCATCCTCTCTGCCCTGCAGTGTAACTCCCTCCACCGCCTCAAGAGGACCTGGGACGAGGTGTCCAGGTGAGCGAGGGCTCTGGGGACCGGGGCGTTGGCTGGAGATGTGTCTACCAGCTGGGAAGTAGAACACTAAAAGCTTTTAGGTTGGTGGCTGTCTCACTTCTTAACATTATTCTGCCCATAGGGAGAATTTCCGCACCTTCAGAGAGTTGTCCGAGATCTTCTCAGACGACAACAACTACTCTCTGAGCAGAGAGCTCTTAGTCAAGGTGAGTTAAGATTTTTATGGAGATGCAGTTCTCTAATAGCAGGCTTTTTACAGACAAAGGTCAACAGGAAATTTGTCTGCATGACCCAATATAACTGCATATCTCTGGAACTCCACAGCAAATGTAAAACAAAACAAATGACTTGCCTAAATCCATGTTTAAACAGGTCTCTGTTCTATTCCTCAGGCATGTATTGACGTGCATGTTACACTTTAACCCACAAATTACCCTTGAATTGATATGGCATTAAAAACAATGGGTACTTTGGTGAAGGTGTGGGGCTTTCAATCCTGGCCTATTAATATATCTTTATGACAACGTGTCCCTGGGGTGCTGGATGACAAAGTTAAGCACTTAAGGCACAGTTGTGGGAGGAACCAGGTCAAACCCCAAGGGAATCCCCGCTGATGTCAGAGACTGTTGGCAGGTAGAGATAGCCCCACCCTGGAGATGTGCGTGGCTGGATGCGATATCCCCACTTATAGCACACCCTCCCTCCCTGTAGTATCTGTAGGGGCCAGGCACAGCTACGTAGATCTGTCAGCTCAGCTTACTCAGGGTGAAGAATCACCCTCATGATGCGTCATCCCTAAAATGACTAAGGTTACAAAAATACTGTGGTAACTCACAGAGTTAATTCCTCTCACTAAGCAGTTCATCAATGCCAAACTACTTACAAAGTATGTGTTTACTTTTAAAAAGTATTATTAGCAGGCACAATTTCAATGTCCTTGCTGTTTATTATTATAATTATTTTTCAACAAGCTGAAACTCTCTCCCCTTTTTTGGCAGGAGGGGACTTCCAAATTTGCCACTCTGGAAATCAACCCCAAACGAGCTCAGAGGAGACACCAACAGCAGAGAGATCTGGTGAGTCCACCGAGGGAGGAATTCATAGTTTTCACATGGAATGTGACCCAATGTAAATACCCTCAAAAATACCGTGAGCGCTGAAGCTCTGAGTTCATAGACGTTTCAAATTCATGGCTCCATCTGGTGGCGGATCTGTGTTCGTAGTAGTCGTGTCGCCCTCTTGTGGTGAGGGTTGGGGGGGCATTGCTTGTTTAGTGTGCGTATTTTGTCCTCTAATCACTGTCTGTGACAGGGGGTGATGCAGGGGACCATTCCTTACCTGGGCACCTTTTTGACCGACCTAGTTATGATGGACACAGCCATGAAGGACTACACAGAGGTAATAACCCATGACTGGTCTCTACTGGTTGCTATTGGGAGTCAATTATAGCTTGAAACGTGAACAACCTGCACAGAATTTAATTAATTTCTTTGTTTTGTCATCGTTTCCAGGGTGGACTCATCAACTTTGAGAAGCGGAGAAAGGTACGAGAGCGAGACGATCTGCGACTTGTTTACTAAACGAGCTGCAAGGGGAGTCCCGAGTGGCTGAGACCACAGCTGAGACTGAAGTCTCGTCTCTGTTTCTGTGTGCAGGAGTTTGAGGTGATCGCCCAGATCAAGCTGCTGCAGCTGGCCTCCAACAACTACAGCTTCACCCAGGACAGCCACTTCAGAGAGTGGTTCTCAGGGGTGGAGAGACTCAGTGAAGCGGAGAGGTGAGGGGGGGGGGGGGAAGGTGCCATCTTGAATGTTGACATGGGTTACTCTTTTACCTCAAATTGTGAATATGACCGTCTGTGAAAAAAACACAGAAGCAGATTTTCATATTTGTATCGATGCCCCCTCAGCTACACACTGTCTTGTGAGATCGAGCCGCTGTCAGAGTATGCCAGCAACACTCTCAGAGCCAAGAAAAACGGGGGGATAATGAAACGCTGGAGCGAGTAAGTCCCACAGCCCTCGCCCCTCAACCCAAACCACTCCTGCATGGACCCAAGGATGGTCGACTAGCTCCAAACAGAGTCCTTGCACCCCTCACCTCATCCATCTTCGCCTCTTCCTTCCTCCTCTCCAGTCGCCAGCTGACCGAGGCAAGCTCCAGCAGCGCAGGAAGCTCCCATTCCAAGTCCTTCGACCAGACCCACTTCAGGCTGTACCAGGGAGGGGGAGGGGACAGCGGAGACGCACTTAGCATTGGCTCCAGTGGCTCCGATCTGGAGGACGTTAACCCCGGTTTCCTGTCCGACTCACCAGAGGGCCACGAGAGGAAGGTGAGAAGGAACGAAAATCACAACTCCCCCCACACAGTCATCTTCAGTTCTCTGCTGTTGCCATGGTTGCAGTTTCTGTCCTGGTCCCTTTTTTTGTTTTACTTTAATTTTCATCAGTGATCACTGATTGGATTTTGTTGACAGTGGTTGAGATTATGAGGCACAGTGAGGATTTACTGGTTGCCATTGTTTGACTCAAGTCATAATCACTGATATTGTGATTATTGTATCCTAAATTAACACATTTTTTCAATTGGCCTTGTGGGATAAGCCTTGTGGTTTCTGTTTCTCATGGTTGACTGTGGCTCTAATTCCCTTCTGTAGACATCTACACCCTCAGTAAAACATTCGGTCTCCGCTTTGGGGAAAGAGGGCCAGACTCCTGATCCAAACGCTACGGTACATGAACTCTTCCAGCTGGCTTAGCAGCTCTGCTCAGAACTAGATGTCTCCTCCACTGTACCCCTCTCTTTCACCGTCCCTCTCTGTCTTCAACTTCACCTTCGTTCATGTTCCTTTATTCACCTTTATTCTTGTTCAAAATAAGATATCAGCGTTTGTCCTAACCGTACTAATGATTCATATTTCATCCATGCTCCCATACTCTTACTGTGTGGCAACGAAGTAGCACAACACGCCAAGTCTGTCGTCGGTGGGTGACGGCTCTCTCTGTCTCTCTGTAGTTCTGGGAGTCCACCTCTCTGTCGTCCCTGGACACCTCGGGGATGGGCTCGGGCTCCAGCAGTGCCTCGTCAACCTCCGTCTCCTCCTCCACCCCCGTCCCCTCCTCCCGCTCCCACAAGCGCTCCGTGTCGGCCGTGTCCAACTACTCCAACCTCTCCCTGCCCCTCTACAACCAGCAGGTGGACGACTGCTGCATCATCCGCGTCAGCCTGGACGTGGAGAACGGGAACATGTACAAGAGCATACTGGTGAGAACCTGGGGGGAGAACTCCCTCAACGACACGTGATCAGGAAGTAGATGGAGGGGTGGGATGTTTTCATGCACAAATGACATGATCTTTCTTGGTCAGTCGAGGTAATGCACCAATAATCCGCTACGAATTTAAGAATTCAACCTTGATTCTCGTTTCTCGTGGCGCAGGTGACCAGTCAAGACAAGACCCCAGCCGTCATCAGGAAAGCCATGGTCAAACACAACGTGGAGCGAGAGAAAACGGAAGACTATGAGCTGATGCAGAAAATTTCAGACGATAAAGGTAGGGTTGAAGGTCGATGATCAATTTCTTATCACTTCCTGTGCCATTTAGTACCGTCCATCCATGTGATCATTCCCTTGTTTATGTGGGGCTACCATTAACGATAACTAAATATACATTTGTAAATGTTTTTCTTGCAGAGCTGCGGATACCAGACAATGCCAATGTCTTCTATGCCATGAACTCAACTGCCAACTATGACTTTGTTTTAAAAAAGCGAGGCTCATCAAAGACAGGCAGGGCCAAAAGTGTTGCTAGCTCCACGCTGCCCCGCATGAAACAGAAGGGTCTGAAAATCGCCAAAGGGATCTTCTGAGGACATTTCTACCCTTAGAAGAAAAAGAAAAAAAAGAAAAAACTTCCAGTCCAAGTCTGCTGGATGAAGGCCCTTTCTGTCCGAGGTGAATGTTCCTCAGAGCTACAATCAGTTGCAAAAGAACCCAGTTGAACTAAAGGACCTATGACTAAACACTACAGAACCTTTGCGGAAAAGCAATAGGATGCTGTCCTGCTTCAGTCTGAGTGAAGGAACCCTTCAGAGTAAGCTGTCCTTCATCTCACCTGGCGATCAGAGATAATGATGTCAACAGTGTTGTTTACCTGTGCAGGATATTAGGACCCCTTACATGTGCTGCCCAAATTCACAATGCACACAGCCTTTAGAACAATGAAAGACTGTGACGATGTGACTATTTTGGATTCCGTGGAGGTGTGAAGAGCATTAACTGTTTACTGCAGACGCTGCCGTACTCACTTTACATGGGTTGACGTCTGTGCCATTTCTGTCATTGAAAAAAGGAGATGAAATGTAGATCCAAGTGATCCAAGTGTTTTTTTATTGATTCACAAACACTACAAGGACGGCTTCAGTTATCTTTTGAAAATATTTCACCCGACGTGGGACAGAATGTGTCAAAAAGAACAAGACTGATGTATGTTACAACAAAGTATGAGAGAAACCTTAGGCAAGAAGGTGATATTGTGTCGAATATTTAAGGACCCCATTTTAACAGTACAATACTATTTGGCCAATGTGTTCTTTGGTTCTGCAGCTCTCTGCTTTGCTATGGTGCTGATATTTGTTTATTTTTTCCCCCCCCAATCGCCATTCTTTTTCACTTACATTGGTTATGGCAGGCATTACTCTCGGACTCTCCTATGACTGCATTCAATTTGGTTTGACTTAAATATCCACTTATGCAGGGGCTCCTATGATGGCATATCCTTCATTGCCTACAGGAAACAAAAGTGTTTTTTAAACCATAGTAGTACTCGCCAGTACATTCAGTGGGATTTTGATCATCTGTTACTGCCTGATGAATGCCCTCGTGGATGTTTAAACACCTGCCACATGCATGCAAGAGGAAGTCTAATGTAAGGAAACATTATCCTAGATTAGTTTATTGGTGCCAATCATGTATGAGCTTGCAGTTAAAGGTATGCCAGTGCACAGTCTATATTATGGTTATCAATATTTCACTTAATTTGCACTGTGGTACATGCCGATAGTCTTGTTGGGTGCATGCTCTTTCTAATATCCTTCATAGATTGGTTTGAACAACGTTTGCCAATAGGACAGAAGAGGTTGAATGTGGTGAAGATGTGGTGATGTCTCTGGTTAAAGAGGTACTGGAGAGATGTACATGTATTTGTTTTAGGATGGAAGGCATATGCTTGGCTCTCTCTTCATCACTGTGATTCGCTCCCCCCCTTGCTATTGAACACTGTGATTTGGATATTTCCACTGTGCTAATCACACTGATTAGCTGCTTTTATACTAAACACTGTGACTACTCACTAGTCTCTTGTTGTTAATGCTTAATATGAAACTATACTCTTAGTCTGTGAGCTGAGATTAGTCAAATGGCCCAAGAAGATGTACCAAAATTATGGACATTTAGAGTAGAGGGGCTGATAATTAATTTCATATCAGAATGTAATGAACTATTAAACTGTACAATTATTGTACAGTTTAAAATGTATTAAGCCAATCTACATTAGGGGACATTCATTGTGGTTACACAAGACAAACCCCCCCCCCATATACCATCCCCATGAAGATGGCTTGAAGCAACATTGGAAAGGAAAAAGCTATGATCCATGTTCAAGCATACTCGTTTTGTGTCACGGAAAGATGTTAATTGTCCTGTGAAACAAGTTTGTGACATATGGCCTGCCCCTGAAGTTTTAATCATTATATTGACCGGAAACTGGCTTTCTTTGCTTCAGCTGATCTGTGTTCCTTCTGTGCAGATCAGCACTGACTACAGTGTCTGGTGCCATTGTTGTTTTCACAAAGGCTTGAGACCTTCATAATTGATTGCATTGACTTGTTAAAGATTTTCTAATCTTAATTATCTAAGAACACATCATTAATTGTCCTATGTTATTGTTTTTGTTGTATTATTTATTGATTTGTACATAGATATTTTGCTATGCTTTGTACAGTATTTCCTTTTTTGAGTTAGAGATTAATATATACTCATGTATACAAATAAACACAAAGTTTCAGAAAGTAAATCTTCCTGCTTCCGTTCATATTCTGTCAAGTGAAATGAGACGTTGCTTTAGAAATGTAGATTGGTCTCACACTTGTCTCTCTTCATTGATCTGCACCGAATAAAGCAACATTATCTGCTAAATGTATCTTTCTAAAAAGCACTTTTTAAAATACATATTTTCACTTAAAAAAAAAAAATCTCCACATTTCACTTTACCATGTGACAAACATGACAGCAGGGGATTGAACCGAGCTCAGCCAGGATTTGAGCCCAAGATGTTACAAATGCTTATCTGGTGGGATAATTTATCTGGAGAGGTGGTATTAGTCATGTGACCTTATTGCCAAAACACACATTACCTTAACGGTGTTTTCAAAATGTTTGTATTTTGTTGGGGCCTGGGTAGCTCTCTGGGTAAGTGTGTAGACTTTGTAAATTGAGTTTCTCAATGTGAATATCTTCAAGAAGTCCCCAAAAACAGTGACAATATCTTAACAGTCCTAATGGCTTTGGCTTAGAGAAGAGAGAGGCTGCCTTGTAACCAAAAGGTTGATGGTTTGATTCCCAGGATTGGTGCTAGCAAATTTTAAACCACAGATTGACAGATGCACTTGAAAAACGCCTGGAGAAAAGTCTTGTCAGCAATAGGACTGTGGTGTAATGGTTTAAACTGTTGTGAATTATGAGTTGCTGGCTAAGAGTTGTAACTTAATCAGTTTGATCCCTACCCACATGTGATTTTTAATCTAGCTACTCAATGTGTATGTCTTCATTCCAGTGAAGTACCCAAGAACAGTGACAACATCTTAACAGGCCCAATGGCTCAGAGAACAGTGATGCACTCTTACAAACAAGAGGTTGATGGTTTGATTCCAGGTTACAGTCAGTTTTTAAAATCTGATTTGCAGAGGACAGTGAACAGTGTGGATATCCTATCCTATCAGTGTTATTATCCTATCAGTCCCAATGGCTGGATAGGAGAGGGAAGCTGCCTCACAAAGATGAGGTTGATGGTTTGAATCCAGGCTGCTGCTGCTGCCAAATTTTAAAGCGAGGTTAAAGGTTTGATTCCAGGGAGGCCGTTGTCAAATTTTAAAATCTATCACATGTTCGCAGAGGCAAGTACCCGAGAACAGATTGGTTATCCTACCAGCCTCAATGGCTCATAGGAGAGGGATGCAGCCTCACAAACATGAGGTTGATGGTTTGAATCCAGGCAGCTGCTGCTGCTGCTGCCAAATTTTAAAGCGCAGATTGGCATTAAAATGCATGTCAAGAACGCCCGGAGAAAGTACTTCTCTGCGAAGGGCTTCTGTGGTGTGGCGGTTAAAGGGCACGAACAAAGACAAGTCACTGGGTACTTGGTGTTCACACATCGCTGGTTCGAATCTCACCCACGGTCGGGTTGAATCGTCACCCACGGTTGTCTGGAGCCGCCCCGGCTACACGAGGCAGGGGGGGGGCAATCTCCCCCCCCGGTGGTTCCCAACAATAATCCAAGAGGTTATCCAGTCCACGAAGCCAACAACAGGGACTTTTTACAAAACATTCTGTGGATTTCATTTTTGTGTGCCGACCGGCTGGCGAGGCAGCCGAAACTTTGCTGAATTTAGGTGAGGAGGGAGGGGCCACAGGGAAAGGGGGGAGGGGACACAGGGAAAGGAGGAGGGGACACATTTGTCATGTGACTATGTGGTTTGTCCACCAGGTGCTGGTGGAGACCGAGTGGCCTGTGGATTTTAGGTCAAGTTTTCAGACCGCTGTGGTCACGGGGACAACTTGGAGGACTTGAACGAGCGCTGCCTGGTCTTCTTGCAAAGGCAGTTCCCATAGAATAGCCGAAGGAGGTGCACCCCTGGAACAATATGATTGTATGATATCCAGTCTACGGGAGCACCACCCGTCACTATTCGCAAAATTCAAGATAACGGTGTCTTGATTTTCTGGGGAAGAGCAGATTAACTTAGTCTCTCACGCATTTGCTGTGAGACACACGTCTCACAATAATTATGTATTGTTCTTTTTAGTAAAAAAACAACAAGAAGAACTATTTAAAACCGGCCCATGCCTACCCGTACCTCTAAATCTCTGGGACATCTGTATTCTCTGTAGACACGTGTGTCTATATTAGTCTGCTCGTCTGTCTATGTTTCTCTTGGAACTCATTACCAGGAAAATCAATGCATGACATTGGTTCATAACACAATTTCTTGTCATCGGCTGGAGACCTCATTCCATCCTCTTAGATTTCTGGCCCAGATTTCTGAACGCAGACATTCACAGGCAGTGGATTTATGTTTTCATTTATCTATCACCTCATTGCACATGGCACAAAATCACCATTCAATTGCACCATTTACCTATCATATTGCACTAATCTATATATACACATCTTATATTGTATATTTCTTAGACTGTTTTTTCTACTTTTATAGTTAAGATTCTTCTGTTTATCGTATGCACCTTGCTGCAACAGTGAATTACTTGTTTGTGTAAACTCACATGGCGAATAAAGCTCATTCTGATTCATGTGCTGTTTACACTATTGTCACATGGACCTGGTCAGCTTTACCAGCAGGTGGCAACCAAGATCAGTAAAAGTTTCTCAGTTACTAAGCAACACAAGCTCCGAAACTTTGAATTGTTATGGTTCTGATTAGTAGCGATCGTGCTTTGTTTTTCCATCTTCTCACATAGACTAGGCTATCTGTTTTCCATTTGGAAACCTGGCTTTCATCACATACAAGGCTTCTTGTACGGTACGCTAATTATATTTTGATCGTTGTTAGCTATAGCTTTAAATACAGTAGAGGTGTGTGACTGAGAAGCTCCATTTGTCTACAGTACAGTATTGTTCAGTAGTTAGTAGTTCAGAAGTTAGTCTAATGCTCACCATGCTCAAGACCAGTGATTCCTAAACACGCATTGGCTGCTAGTCACACTTGGCTGGAGGGGTTGTTTTGAAATGCAATGTCAAAGATACGAAAACATTGAGTTTCACGGGCCGGAAATCGCACCCCCTCCCAATCACCCCCACCCCAAAAAATATTTTTAGACTGCTACACTGGCATATCGTTTGAAAGATAAGATTCTTGTGATTCTATCGATGTCAACCATTTCAAGATCGAGTCACAACAGGTACAAGCAGGTACAATCAACATCTTTGTTAGACCACAAACGTGTTAGAATACGAATCAGAGATTCCTCACTTAACAAGGCTCAGCGTTGTCCAGTCGTGACGAAAATGGTCTGCAAAATTCCCAAAGGTCCAAACTATCCAACCAAGTAGGGTATTTAGTCCAAAACGATGTACTACATCCATAAATCGCATGAATTCTTGTTGCATCAATCAGCTCCTTTCAGAATTGTTTCCTGGTGTCAAAATGGCCACTGCACTTTGACCTTCCGATTGACACCTCATTTGACCCAATAGGAGCTTCCATGTCCATGTCAATTTGTTTCACAAATTAACTTGCTGACCGTATAGCCAATGAAATGATGAAGAAGGCCATATACAGGTTTATGGGTACCCTACGCCTGGATGTACCCTTAGAAAAACATGTGTAAAATATTCATTTATTGTGGTATTATATCCTACTTTTGACTTGGATTAGATGAGGCTTCATGCTGTGGTCCCATGTGGGTCTTCCACCTAAAGGCATCTGTATGCAAAACTATTTCAGTGTTCAAGCTTCTATTAGTCAAAACCAGTAGCACTTAGAGGCATTCTGACCACAACCATGCATGTACTCCAAATAGGTATGCTTTATTTAGCTGTTTTAGGCAAATTTGACAGGATTGTTAAGGGGTTAAAAGTAGGCTACTGAGACTTAGATGGCTATACAGATTGGCACTGTTGTAATGATCTCGCGTTGCACATCCAGGTGGACTCCACCTGAAATGTACATCATTCCCAGCGAGGGTCTAGATGAGGCGCACTGTTTTGGGGCTATGTGCCCTCACCCTTGCTGCTGGGAAACAGAACACCGTATTGGCAGGGGCATCCATCGCCAGCTAAGGTCCCGAACATCAGACAAGGGCAGGCCTGCAGTAGAGGGTAGGTAGCACTGCCTCTTTCATCCGCATCATCATCAATAACACAATTCCCGTGCACCATTGAGTCCACATGGAAGCCGTTTGACAATTCCGATCTTTCAGTTTCCTCCGTGGAGGGGTTTCCCACCCTAAGTGTGGTGAATGTATCTGAATGGGATGAACGCAGAAAACGTCCTACGGTCAAGCTGGTCTCTGAGGCCGATAGCAAGGAAGATGTTCCTGCCAGTCCTCTCTTGTCTCGCCAGTCCCAGATCCTGCAGAGGAAGCAGAATAAGAGGTTAGAGAGGAGGGGGGACACACACTCCGCTATTCTTTATAGGCTCATTTGATCTGAAATAGTCCTTCATGCCTGTATCTAAATGTCTAGTCACCTGTGCAGGGTGGATGGACACTTTCCAGATCTCAACTCGGTTAACCTGAATGACAGCAACCAAAGGAAGGAAGTCAAGGTTGGTTTTACTCAGTCGTTGACTTGCAAGTGGATGCCAAGTCAGTTCATCCTGCCCATGTTACCCTAACAAGAGCTTTTGTGTGTGTGTGTGTGTGTTTGTAGCTTAGAACAGCCAATATCAGCCAGTTGACCTCCAGTGAATCACGTTCTCTGATGCTGTGGATACCTCCACAGCACACCCAAAAGAGCCTCACCCAAACCAGGTGACTGGTTGCTGTCTAGGCTGATGTGTATACCGTGTAAGAGACACTTGGGATATTCAAAATGATATGCTGTTGTGGTATAACTCATGTTGTATTCACTTTCTATGCCCAGGTCTAAATCTCCTCATTTAGCTATGAAGGAAATCATTTGCCATCCATCCACCCCATCAAATAAATCAGACAATTTGGTGAGAACTCACTCACTTTACCTCTATGTTTTGTACAACGTTGCGTTAGCACTGCTTGAGCTGTGAGCTGTTACAGAACAGAAAGAGTGCGAGGAAGAAGATACATGTGCGGTTCACACCCTTGGCATTGAAATGCATGTCAAGAACGCCCGGAGAATGTACTTCTCTGCGAAGGGCTTCCGTGGTGTGGCGGTTAAAGGGCATGAACAAAGACAAGTCACTGGGTACTTGGAGTTCACACATCGCTGGTTCAAATCTCAAAAGATGTCTGACAATGATGACGATATATTTAATATTCACGCCCAGTAACCCCTTGACCAATTAGATGTGCTTTCTGTCCATCTGTCATCGACATCATATCTGCCTGGTGAACCTGTGGCCCTTTTTACTTATCATGATAAGTAAAAAGATGATATCTTACACAACCAAAAATGTTCCAGGGGTTCCTTTGTCTTACGTCAACCCTTAAAAACCTAACTCGATGTGTACTCACTGGATAGTGAGCATGTGACTATAAAACTACCCCTCTCTGACTTACTGGTCCTAATTAAGAAGTGTTCAATTCACGTGAAAGGTTTTGGGTTGATTGGTTGATTTGATACCATATGTATAAAAAAATGCAAGAATGGGGATTTATGCGGATGACACGACTATGTGTATCGTTAGAGAGCATTGAACATGTTGGTGAGGTGCTTCAACTTGAGTTAAAGCTGGTTTCTGAATGGATCATGGAAAATAAACTGAAGTTGAATGTCTTAACTAAATGCATGGTAATAGGTTCTAAATATGCTCTCAGGACAGATTAGAAATTAAGCCTCTCTTTAAAGGGTGCTACTATGGAACAGGTTAAAGAAGTCAAACTGTTGGGTGTCATTATTGACGAAACACTTGTCATGGTCCACTCAGATTAATAATACAGTGGTGAGAATGAATAATGGTATCTATGCCATTAGGAGTGCTCATCTGCTAACTAACACAACAATTAGACTAGTCATACAATCTCTAGTTCTGTCAAATCTGGACTACTGTCCTGTTATCTGGTCTAGTGCATCAAAGCAATAACTTAGTAAACTTCAGCTTGCTCAGAAGAGAGCGGCAAGACTAACACTTCACTGCTCTGTCAGGACAAGAGTAATGTGAGAAAGACGTTTTCAACACTAGTACGTGAACCTTGAAGATATTTTGAACGTTTCGAACCACAATGTGTTTGTTTTTTTCCATTGTTGAGCATCTCTCTCAGGGCTGCGCTTTACCATCGCCATCTGGTGTTTTACTGTAGGAACTGCACCTGTAATTCACACTTTAAACCACTAGATGGCGGTATTGAAGCGCAGCCCAATGGCGCTGTCGAAACAGTGCCCCTTCAAAACCCGTTCCATAGGGCTGCGCTTTACCATCGCTATCTGGTGTTTTACTGTGGGAACTGCACGTGTAATTCACACTTTAAACCACTAGATGGCGGTATTGAAGCGCAGCACAATGGCGCTGTCGAAACAGTGCCCCTTAAAAACTCGTTCCA
Organism: Osmerus eperlanus; assembly: GCF_963692335.1. Lineage (NCBI taxonomy): Eukaryota > Metazoa > Chordata > Actinopteri > Osmeriformes > Osmeridae > Osmerus > Osmerus eperlanus. The sequence goes on along the minus strand of NC_085045.1, from coordinate 4,020,989 downwards.
TAGGGCTGCGCTTTACCATTGCCATCTGGTGGTTTACTGTGAGAACTACACTTGTAATTCTCACTAAGTTTTAATGAGTATCTGTCAGTTTTCAGAAATAAAATCGGTGATTGGACTGTTAAATTATTGTTCCTATATTTGAATGGGTCGGCAGGAAAGGGTTAATAAAGCTGAACATCCCTTCGTTTAATCATTTTAGTTTGAAAACTTAAAAATAAACCTGTCACTTTAAAATGTTTTTGAAGAATTTACATTGGTACATATTTCCAGAGAATGTCTAATATAGAACAATATAACAACTAATATATCCTTAAACAGGCTCTGATATTTCTGTCCATATACATACGTCATTTTGCAGCGCCAGGTCATTTTGCCTATGCGCATGCTCAGCTGTCAAGCTTTGTTATTGCATTTTCAATATGGCGCTTAGTAAGACGTTCGGTCAAAAACCTGTCAAATTCCAACTTGAAGAAGATGGAGATTTTTATATGATTGGATCGGAGGTTAGTACGTTCATCGGATACGGGAAATAACTATAGTACCAAAAATCTTCATTTTTAGGATCATCTATAACACCGAAAGCAAGCTAACGTTTTAGTTAGCTTGCTAAGCTAGAGGCTAATGTTATCCAGCTAATTTGCCTAAAGGACACAAATACCAAATACAAAGTTAATTGTTATAGGTCATGGTTGGTTTATTATATCTCACGCTTATTCGTTTTTATCGGTTTCAAATTTTAGGTTGGAAACTACTTGCGTATGTTCAGAGGTTCACTCTATAAGAGATACCCCTCATTATGGCGAAAATTGGCTTCAGTGGAGGAAAGGAAGAAAATTGTGGAATCTTCTCACGGTTAGTTGACTTCTTTTTTAGTAAGGCCGTTAGACCTCGGAATTATGACATTTTTATTGAGGAAGTACCTACGTACACAAAGCATTCAGGTTTTTTATTACTCTGCTTTACTCTTATTCAGATCATGGTTATACAACCCTAGCCACTAGCGTGACCCTACTGAAGGCGTCAGAGGTAGAGGAGATCTTTGAAGGAAACGATGAGAAGTACAAAGCTGTTTCAATCAGTACAGAACCACCAGCTTACCTGAGGTAACCCGTCCTACACAACTTGAATGTTTCTCAGCACTCGTCACAAGTGGGGGATGTCTTGATTTCAGTAACAACTGACATAACATTAAATCATTTGGTCAACAGGGAACAGAAGGGAAAGAGGAACAGTCAGTGGGTCCCCACATTACCCAACAGCTCCCACCACCTGGACGCTGTTCCCTGTTCCACGACTATTAACCGCAGTCGCTTAGGTCGTGACAAGAAGAGGACCTTCCCTCTCTGGTGAGCAACAGCCAATCAAACGATCTAGCCCAAGTTCATACTTTGGTACGCGATTATGACAAAAGTCATCGTTTGAGAAGTAAAGACAAAAGGGAATAATGTTTCGGTTCTTTCAGCTTTGATGACCACGATCCAGCTGTGATCCATGAGAATGCCACACAATCTGAGGTTCTGGTTCCGATTCGCCTGGACATGGAGATAGAGGGGCAGAAGCTTCGTGATGCATTCACATGGAACATGAATGGTGGGGCTGCTTTACAACCAGCGTAGTTCACCATGTGATTGAAGTATTTCCATGTACACTCTATGGCACTTAATGTGCTTATGTACAGCATGTTCCTTGAACGTTGCAGAAAAGCTCATGACCCCAGAGATGTTTGCTGAGATCTTGTGTGACGACCTGGACCTCAATCCTCTTGCATTCGTCCCTGCCATCGCCTCCGCAATTCGTCAACAGATCGAGTCCTACCCCACCGACAGCATCCTGGAAGAGCAGACCGACCAGAGGGTCATCATTAAGGTATGACCTTCACCTCATCCCCCAGTGGGACCACCGACCAGATGTAGGTGGGGTCATCTAGCAGTATTTGTTGTCAAGTTTCACCGTCAAATCTTCATTTCTCATTGCCATATTTACTTCTCAGCTGAACATTCATGTGGGAAACATCTCGCTGGTGGACCAGTTTGAATGGGACATGTCAGAGAGGGAGAACTCGCCGGAAAAGTTCGCACTAAAACTGTGCTCTGAGCTGGGCCTGGGAGGAGAGTTCGTCACCACCATTGCCTACAGTATCCGAGGTCAACTTAGCTGGCACCAGAGGACATACGCCTTCAGGTAGGACAAACTAATGCTGGACACAAAGTTTCAAGTTTGCATCTCTCATCATATCTCATGTCAGCCCTGAGATATGAAGAGTTTAGTTTTGGATGTTCTCCTAGGCCACAGGGTGAAATGCAAAAAAAAGTTGTGCCGACAGTATTGCAAGAATTAGGTGAAAGATATCCTCTTTGGTCAGTAATGGTAACCTCTGGCAAAGTTGGATGCGCGCTTCTATTCAACATCTGGAGTATTTCTAAACATCCTTTATCCCCTGCTAGTTGCAACACAGATCCAATAGTTTGAATGTCTCACCACATTCCGCAACTGTTCCTTGATCTTGCTGGACCTCATCGTTCCCTGCTGCTTGTGTTGCAGTGAAAACCCTCTGCCCACGGTCGAGATTGCCATCAGGAACACAGGCGACGCTGACCAGTGGTGCCCACTGCTGGAGACACTGACAGATGCAGAAATGGAGAAGAAGATCCGAGACCAGGACAGGAACACTCGGTTAGTGTTTCTCTGCTTTTTTGAAATTAAAACTTGTGTCATCACAGCTTCTGATGTTGTGTATTAAAACTTGTGTTATCACTGCTTCTGATGTTGTCTCTCCGTGTTCATTGGTTTTCCAGGCGAATGAGACGACTGGCAAATACAGCCCCAGCATGGTAGTAGATGCCATCAGTTATGACCTCCAATACAAACGAAGGCCATCTGACGAAGTTTGAAGCGGTTGGGATTTGCAAAGCTAACAGACATTCCTTCAGCAAGTTGACCAGAGCAGAGCAGTCATTTGTTCCCCCCCCCGCCACGCCCCTATTTTGTGTTTTGTTTGTTTGTTTTTAGCAGAGCCTTGCTATGAGCACCTCCCTACCATGTTGTCCCTTCCTCAGTGTGGGGACACGCTTCCCCTTCTGACCACAGACTCTTTTGCCTATAAACAAAAGGCGAAGACACAAGAAATCTCAGAGAATATATGTTGTATTTGTTGTCTTTTTGTACATTTGAATAATTAAAATAAATGAGTAAATGATTTTGATTACCTTCCAATTGTAATTATTATTTAACTGATTGTTTTAATTATTTAAAACCAACAAATATTTTTTATCTCCATGTTACCTGTAGAGTATTAGATGCTTGGGTCATGCTTACAACATTCAATGTGACCCAGTTTTGTGTTGTTGTGCTAAACAGTTTCTATTTTGGCCCAAGTGTGTTACACCACAAAGGCAGTAGTTGAAAAGTGCAGACCATGCAGGTTCTCTAGGTAATAGAATTCCAAATAGTCGGCAGATTTACGAATGAGTTCAGCATAACCAGAGGGGCCTTGTATATTGACCTCACTGGGAATGGCGAGAAGCTAAATCCACTGAAAAACAATTATTTAGTTTTGTTCTATTTTCCAAGAACCAATATGAAATGATATTACTGCATCTTGGTAATGTTTTTGTTGCTATTGGACACTGAGAAATTCGATTGTATCTGCCTTAACACCTCAATTTTAATGAGACACAAGGCATGTGTTTAGAAATACAACAGTATTATATATAGTTGTTGGTCAAGTCTGCAATCTGAAGTTACATTTCCTTGTAGGTGCTTACTGTAAGCAAACTACAGTAGTCACCGCCTCCTCTGTTAATCAGCATTCTTCATGAGAATGTAATCTGACTATCCCGACACTCTTTGCTACTATGAGAGGACATGGAGAATATCCCTGGGCATAGTGTTTAGGAAGGCTGTACTCATGCTGCTACTCATTGGGCTCTTCCTCACCACCTTGGTCTTGCCACAATTCTCTGTCCTGCTCCTCTGGTAGAGGAGAGTACCCACGGTCCTCGTCAGGGTTATCGAGCCAGGTCCTACTGAAAGAAATGTGCCCATCACCTGAAGTGTCAGAAGGAAGAACGCTCTCTGCAGCACCATTTTCCCCCCGAAGCTAGGATAGCTAATAAAACGAGGCAAGTTGCTGCAGCAAATCAATCTGATACTCACAGGAGTTCAGGCGTCCTTAGAAGCTTCCTGCCTCCGGGCTGCTTCGGAAACACATCCTCTAGGAAGTAGTACATGTGTCCAACTCCGATTCCTGACGAGGAGGAAGAGTTAAAGTATGTGGTAATGACAGACCTGGGCTTTAACATCTAAATCTACAACAATGAAACTAGATTGATCTACTTCCAAATAATGTCTAGCTGGTGATTTTATTAGATTTTTGGTAATTGTATTATTCATTATTTAATTTAATTCATGTCTGAAACTACTAGGTAGGTAAGGACACAACACACCTGTTTTATTGCCTGCTTGGTCAAAAGGGACCTGGAATAGCTTTTATATACACAGATGACCTTTGACCTACCTAGAAGGTCGACCACAACAGAGTTTCCAAGAAGCAGTGAGAATCCCATGAGCACCCAGGGGAGGAAGGGTGCCTGGAAGTTAAGAAGGCCAAAGACGTTCATGCGTATGTGAGGGTTCCTCCTACTCCACACATACACTAGCATGATGGTGAAGGCTTGGCCCAGGAAGAAGAGGTTGGCAAAGAGGCCAAACAACTGAAGGCCTCCAAGTTAAAGAACGTCACATGACAAAAGTTATACAACTACAGTTCGTTCCAGTTACCACCTGTTGATGAACCTAGGATCTACACAGTAATTCCTACCTGACAGATGTAGTTGAGAATACAAATGGTAAATAGGGGCATGTTGAAACACAATCAAAATGCCAACCTTATATTACATTACTTATAAAGTTAGAATTCCCTATCCTTACAGAGAAAAACAATGGTAAAATAGCTATTCTTCACAATAACAAACTCATAAAATTCCACCAAGACCATTGCACAATATTATTTAAGTCGTTAAACTGCAAAACAATTTTACACAATATTATTAACCAGGAATGCACAGCCAGCTGTGGGGATATACCCGCTGAAGACCATGGTTAGTCTGTGAGAACTGTAATATAAGGATACAGTCATGAGGACACCTCCAAATAGGAACATAAATACAAAATCTGCAGTGCGCCCACGAAAAGATCCCTCCTCCAGCATGCGGCAGTAACGATAACTATACTGTATGTCAAGGTTGGGATACACAATCTACCTCATGTGAGAACCAGGGACTAGGGACTTTTGGGAAAATTATAAATGGGAATAAGTACAGCATGACTCTGGAGTCAGTAGGTGCAGCTACTGAGAAATAAATTTGCTTCACACATTTCAGTAATCAAAGATACAGAAAGATGATGTTAAACAAAAAACTGAAACCAAGTGAGCCAAAAAAAAGAAAATTTGTGATTAAACGCCAAATCTGTAAAACAGAAATAACAATGTGTCACTCACATATAGCCTAGACGTGATTATTTAGCAGGAGGTACTGATGCTCTGACATGCTCGCTCTCACCTGGTATCTTCTAATAATAAGGTCCGGGTTAAAATAAAGCTGAAAGGGGGTGATGACCTCAAGTTGCTGTAACCAAAAACAAACATACAAAACAGTGAATGGAATAATTCCTAAACTCAAATAAAGCCTTAATTGCACCTCACTAATTGCCTACCTGTGAGTGACTTATCGTGCACCAATGTCTTGTGTGTCCGTTTTAATGAATGTAACTAGTTTAATATTTGTGGTACATTTTGTGACATTTGTGGCTATATCTTTCGACTACTAACACAGCAGCGGCTAAATATTGGCTTTGAATTACTCGTCGGATGCGTACTTTACTTGATCGACGGAGTGGCGTTTAAATTCAGTGTTAACAGCTCTCGCATGCATCTCGTTCTCTTACCACGGCAGCTGTAGTCAGGACACAAGCTGTAGTATAAACTCTGGTAACGGCAGGAATCTGGAAATATTCTTGAGTGAAGCTGCGGGCCATGGTCGCAGATGAGAACTAGTTCGTGCGTATGATGTCTGACTGAGATACATTTGTGTTGACTGTCGGTTCGGCATCGGTTCGGCAACGCCTGCGGTGATGTCGAAGTAATATCAATGGCCACCCTTTCTCAATTGACACGCCCCTGTATTTAAATTGGCTCATCAGAAAGTATCAATTGATCAGCCACACAGACAAAAAATAACTCAAGTTAGAATTTATTTGTACCAAAACATAGTACAGAATTCATACATTTACATTTACATAGTAAATGCGCGATGGAAAACAAAACTTAAAAGTACATAACATAAAGAAAAGATATATAACGTTTGATTACAAAATATGTGAAAATACTTTTCCTTAGTTACACCAACATTTCTGAAAGAGAGATTGCAACAAAATAAAAAGAATATGTTGTTATCTGTAAAATAAGGCACTGTAGATGTCAGTGTCCAGCACTGACTGACTGAACGAATGACTGACCCTGGAGTGACTGTCCTCATGGCTGTCTAATATAAAACATTGATATCCGTCCATCCCTCATTGGTATCCTGTGAGGATATAGCACCACTGTGATATGTAAATACTTCATAATGACAGCAAATATGGTAGGTTTGCCTTAAAAATGAAAGTCCTTCCCTTCTGGAAAATGGTCTTGAGCTTTTCTGTACCTAGTTTATAGGTCACAATCTTCTGCCCTCTACTGGTACTGAACTGTAGATGGCAGGCACTCTCTTCTGAGATCTTGACCACCAACAGAGCTTGTCTGTTGCCCCCAATCACTGACATGACCCATGACAACAAGAATCTGAGTTTTCAAAAACCTAAACAAAACAGATGCATGGTTACTCAAGTAATGCATGTCAGAAGGATTCATTTTCAAAGTTTTCCCACTGGGGTTTTGCCCCCAACTTAACAGCACAACAATGTGCCAAAATAAATATGAGTTTAGCTGCACATGAAGTCTCAACTCTGAGGAAAATTTTGATTTGTTTGTCCTGAGAAGAAGAACTAGTCAAATGTGAAAATGATGAATAAACCAGTAAATCAAATACATACGGCATCTTAGATGGATCAAACTCTTGGTTGAGATCCCTACAGAACTGGAACCCAAACCTAAAAATCTCACTTAGCAAATATTCTGTTCATCCACATTTTGATGAAGATAAGAAATCCTCTGGTCTTGTAAAATCAAACAGATTTCGATTTTTACAGGGTCCCTTGCAGATGTACTGGTGGTATTCCAAAAGCGGTTCAAGGCACTTCCAGTCTTTAAAATTTTCAATTTAAAGATCAAGGTTGGACATTATGGCTCACCACTGTAGCAAAAAATATATATTATTCATAATATTCATGAATTTCTACAACCAAAAAAGTCCATGCCAACATAACGAGGGTATCCCTCCAGTGAGTTCATCTGTACAGGATCACATTTCCAGTATTGCCTTCCTCTTATAAAGTGGGCGTAACCTGTAAATAGAACACATCCTTCAGTTCAACAGAACAATCACTATGATCAAAGGACAGCAAAGTCTCACTTTGCTGTCATTTAGCAGACGCTCTTATCCAGAGCGACTTACAGTAAGTAGTGTACAATACCACACTTATGGTACATAAAGTATAAAGTACTGAGTGAGTTAACCCACAGTCACCTTACTTCAAGTTGAGGCAGTGACAAGTTATAGTGTCAAAAAAATCCCATACATGACGTGTTTGTGAGCCTACTACATTACATTTACATTTATTCATCTAGCAGACGCTTTTATCCAAAGCGACTTCCAAGAGAGAGCTTTACAAAAAGTGCATAGGTCAATGATCATAAACAACGAGATAGCCCCAAAACATTGTGGGTAACCAAAACATGAAGCATACATTGTGAAAAGCAAATAAGTGCCAATGGGAAGAAACACAAGAGCATGTAGTTCAACAAGTTACAATTAAACAACATGAACCTCAAAAGTGCAAGAGTGTACCTGTAGGAAAGCAAGCAACAATAATATAATTCAAAGTGAGTACAAGAAGTTAAATCAGTTACAACTAACCAACAAGAGACACAACCTCTCTTCTATCGCTCACCGTATTTGTCCTGGAAAGCTGCATCCACGTCACTGGGGATGCCATCCCATTCCTGCATACTGCGGGGGTAGATGGAGTCCACGCGTTTCTCCAGGGGACTGAATCTCCAGTAGCTCCCAGACCTGAAGAAGTAGGTGTTGTAGCTGCTGTCCTGTCCCCAGCGCAGCGCTGCCTGGACGTGAGGCACCGAGAGGCCCAGTCTCTGGACGGACTCCGGCCCGGAGATTTGCGTTTCTCCATCAAACACCCAGTAGTTCTCACCTGCCGCCACAAGAACAGAGAGGATCATCCAGCAGATGGATCTGCTGTGGGCTTTTAAGGATTTACGCTCCGCTTGTGAAATACTTGATAGATCTGTGAGCTCCCGTTTATCAAGCGACTTGACGCTATTTGTTTTCACTTGAGAGTTAATCTAGGTAACCTTAGTAGATATAGTGTTCGAGGCAAGACAAAAGGGCCATTCCTAAAGTCTGATTCAACTGTTTTCTCTATATCTGTCTATCCTTTTGTGTGTCTATCTGTATATTCAAGTTAGGGCTTGTTGGGTCTTATTGTACTATTTAAATTACAAACCAGTGTTTTATTTCTAAGAAATCACAAACCGCTGTGCAGCATGCCAATGTCTCACCCACCTTGGAAGAACCATATATTCCCTGATTGGTCTTCAAAGGCAGCATCAATGCTCTCTGGAATCCCCCTCCAGTGTCGTGACGCCAGTGCCGGGTAACCCCGCTCCAGACGCCCCTCCCGAATGCGCCACACATAGCGTGACTTGAAAAAGAACAGCTCTCCACGGATCATAGACACAGCATCAAAATCTGTCTGGCAGGCGTCAGGCTAGACACAGACATACAAAAAGTGTTTCAACTCTTAAGTCTGGAACTGCACATACAGTACATGGCTTAGTCAGTTATATTATATATATATAGCCTTTGTTGTGTCTAATGTGTGTGTCGGTCTATCCCAGCACAAGGACCAGCACCCTTACATCTAGACTAGAGTGACACTCACAGTGCTGCTTATGATCTCATTGTTCTCAGTGCTGATTTGGGGTGGGGGTGCAGGTTTGGGAGGGACATGAGGACGAGATCCATACAGGTATTGGATCCCTCGCTTGTCATCCTCACTGAGCTGCAGAGGATAGGAGAAACTGTAGAAGGCAGACATCACTGCGCCCGGTTCTCGAGAGTGCTGCAGGCCCAGGACGTGTCCAAACTCATGGGCCGCCACCTGGAGGAGGTCTGTGCCTGCAGTGGGATCAGAGAAGTCGCCCTCCAGAGAGTTTACAATCAACGAACGAACCACACCAAATTAAATCAAAATGTACACGCAAGCAATGTCACAGAGGGCTTCACATACGCCCATAGAACTGCCCCTCAACCAATGTAAACCCTCGCGTTACTCTCACCGAGGCGGCATTGAGAGGAACTTTCTAGTGGATGTCCAAGAATTACAAAGCTATCATTCAGTGTCGATGTGACCCGGCATAATGTTAGGGAAGCAGTCTTCATCATGACAGGGTCACTGCAGGGCACTCACACAGTCATTTCCCTCACAGTGTCTCCCAACCGTGACTGTAACTTCAATACAAATGATCACACCAGACCATTTCCCTCACAGTGTCTCTCAACCGTGTCTGTAACTTCAATACAAATGTATGTGACCACAAAAAAACACTCACCCATGTTATTGCCCAGTGTCCATGACTCATCATAGTCAAAATGGATTTCTCCCTCTCTGTGTGTCTTAGGGAAGAATGCATGGGCGAGAATGCCTCCGGGGCCGTCAAAAGGCAGGTTATCTCCGTGCCAGTACCTGGAGGTTTATATCGGCTAGGTCTTCACATTGAGTCTTTAAGTCTTCAACACTTGTTCAAAGTGAACACATTCAGCATGCGGTGCCCGTACCTGGTGAAGTCGATGACGATATCAGTCTTTCCGCTCGGGACTTCCGTGAAGGTGAGAGGAGTGACTTCGCTCCACACTCTCAAGGCTTCCTGCAAGACTCGACGCACCTTGTCCTCGCTCATCTGCCAGGGGTAGCGTACGATCCTGGAGGAGATATTCATCATATAACACATGCAGACATCAGATTGTAAACCACACACGTGCAAACACACAGACATGCCCTGAGTCTGCTCAGACACATCAGAGACCACCGGCTTCGTTCGTTCCACTCGTTTGATATCAAACCTTCAAATCTACAGAAAGGCTTGCTGTACCTAGACCCTCAGGCTCTGTAAGGTAATAGCGTATCATGGTCCTCCTTCTCTTTCACTCAGTGTCTGTCTTGTAAAACCACCCAGCGTGTTATAAAAGTAAAACACAGTATCCTCGTATCATAAACATGGCACCAGTTCATAAAAGGAAACCGAGATTTATAGCAAGTTAATAATTTCTTCATAACTTCTAGTCCATATCAAACGCTGAAATAACTCCATGGAGTGATGAATCTCTTTATTGTCAACAGTGGATTAGCCTTTCCTAAAGATAAAGACAAAAACCATAAGCTTGCCTTCCACAGGACTGTATGAGTGCCCTGCAGTGACCCTGTCATGATGAAGACTGCTTCCCTAACATTATGCCGGGTCACATCGACACTGATTGATAGCTTAATAATTCTTGGACATCCACTAGAAAGTTTTTCTCAATGTCGACACGGTGAGAGGAACGCAGACTGAGAGGCACCAGACACTCCTGCTGAGTGTCTCCCGAAGAGGCCAAACCAATAACGTTGCAGCTTGCTACGTTTTAGAGACACAACTTGTTTACGTTTGTTTCCAGACCCAAACTTTGATGACAGGGCACCTCCCCCTCCCTTGTAACACAAACCATAGGCTTCTGAATGAGAGCTATAGCCAAAAGGGGCGATATGGTAATCCTCGTGATAAATGGAGAGTATTCTCAAGGACATCATGTACCACTCCCATCTGTTTCAAATATGCTTAAAACATGTCAGAAGAATTGATGGTCTTTCACCTAAATCAAGTTTTGAGAAAGTCCAGATTCACAAATAATTACAGTCATTACAGCATGTGCTCATACAGTAGGTCAGATAATCATCTCCTTACTTGTAGGTCAGGTCATTCCTTTCCAAGCGGCCCCCGTACAAGACAAAGCGCTTCTGTCGGTGTCGCCGGCTGGGAAGAAACTCCTTCTGGGTGGGGAAGTCTGGGACACCACACCGTGGACGGTTCAAGACCCGGGAGGTGTCGGTTGGTGGATGGGCGGTGTCAGGGTTTCCGTTGACGACAGATGCATCTTTGAGCAACTCCTGGACATGGGGCCCTCTTCCTCTCTTTTTAAAGTCATGCAGATCAGAAGACTGGTGCCAACCCTTTAAAAGAAGATGTTTTCTGAGCACCATTAAATGTTCATTAAAAAAAAAAGTAGTCATCAGCAAGCTTGTTATCAGGTTTCTCTATTCGGGTGAGATTTGAGGCCCCTGTTGAAAACCAGACATGGGTCCTAATGGGAGCCTTGGATATATATAGGGTAAATAAAACGGTGGAATTTAGGACAACATGCCTAATTCCAGCTTTGCTTTTCCTTCAACTGGCTTCACGTCTCCTAGTATATACCAGACTTGAAGTGGGCACGAAACCTGCTGCACAGCCAGTATCATTACAGATAGGAACTATTACAGTAAATATCGCCCTGCAGAACTCAGAGGAAATGGCCCTCCTCATTATCTCAAGAGCAAATTACAGAGCCACACTGTTGACGGCGCTTTTCCTCCGCGCCTGCTTGAGGTGGTATACTTCAAGGTCCTTTACTCACTTTTGTGGCTTTATAATCCTTGAAGCCTTTTTTTTTTCACTCTCATAAATGACCAACGGTACTTTACATTTCCAATTACACGGCTACCACATGCATGAAAGACCAAAACACGAAGCACATTACATTCACAACAACCAAGCATGTTCTTCTTATTAAACCGCTTGCCTGAAATAAATCCTCATTGTAAGTCATAGTCTTAAGGGGAAATACTGTTGAGATGAGCCAGTCTCCCTCCGTCCTGTTCTGTGAAGCTGAACTGGTATGGTGTTGTAGGATAACGGGAACAATGCCCAGCAGGATTCATGGAATGTGCAGCAGAGGTCTCAGTGCGAGAGGGCCTTAACGGGAGTTATGTGCCCCTAATCATGGGAGGAATACTATCCCAAAAACCCTGAACCTGCTCTTGCATTGCAGTCTGTAACATGAGGAGGTTACTAATCAAATTCTGAAATGTTGCATGTACCAAACTACAAAAGAAAAGGGGCCTGTGTTGGCTTTTGGTCTACATTTACATTTAGTCATTTACCAGACGCTCTTATCTTACAGTAAATACCGGGACATTCCCCCCGAGGCAGGTAGGGTGACGTGCCTTGCCCAAGGACACAACGTCATTTTGCACGGCCGGTAATCAAACCGGCAACCTTCTGAGTAACAGCCCGATTCCCTAACCGCTCAGCCATCTGACACCCCTACAAAACATGACTGGTATTCTGCAGCAGGAGTTTTTTTTCCAAAAGACTATAGTTCAAAAGAATATAGTTCTGCAGGTTGTTGACAATAACCAACATCCTGTGGTAAGTGAAAACACAGCTACACCTCAAGTATAGGTTGTGATGTGATCACTGGCATTGCCAAAGGGGCTAAACTACAAATACTTTGGCAATACCATTCTAGATAGGAGTATCAATGGAGATAAGTTACCGCGATAGCACTGGTCCCCTTTCTGTATTGCAGTCAGCTTCTCACTTAATTTCAAAGCAGACAGAGGATATCCTGAGAATGTAGCAGAATGTTCCAGAAAGCCCTGAGAGGCCCATACGTTTCTGCTGACTTTGCATGAACATAAACTATTGATGAAACACAAACCCGGAGGGCGAGCCTTTGAGCCATTTGAGAAGATTTATCATTGTGCGAGGGTGTTTGAAAGAGGAGAGGGGGGGTTCATTACATGTATAGACACATATAGCTTCTGGTTACAGTGATGACAAGATCTATGAGATTTTACCTAGAGGATCTGACAGAGTGGTATTCAAACAGCAGAGGTAACATGTCTGTACAAGATGCTTTGGAACTGTATATCTATCTCTAACAAACCCCCAGACATAATATAAGAGATGGGCTCCTTCTCAGGACACTATCCAGCAGTCTAGCTAAAACCTGCACTGACAAAGTCCTACCACAACCCACACGCTGCATGTGGGAACTAAATTACAGATTCAGGAAACCATGCAACGCTCCAAGCACTGAGTGTGGAGCTCGAAACTATTATGATGCAGGGGAAATTGGCTATACATGATTTGTGTGGACACTGGAGATTCCAGATAACATCTTAATTTGAAGGGTGTACTGTATATTCCAGTCTCTAAACTGTTTCACTGGAGGAGGATTCCACTGATGGTTTGTTGGTTAGATGATATCAGTAAATACCTTGCAATCTCGTCTCCTTATCGTCTTAATCCAAAACATCCATCAGCAACACTAAGCAATGGGAAATTATCCAAATCCACTTGAAATGTACTTAACTCTTATCTTTCCTGGCAGGCTGCCTCTTCCTCTAAGACCGTAGCCTTCCAGATTGTTTGTCTGTGGAATTCAGAATCTGAATGGCTGACACCACTGTCACTGTGTATAACCTGATCACAGTTTAGCTGTCCTCTGAGCTCTTCCTCTAAGTGAACAGGGCTTTATAGTCTGAATACATAACTGTTAAAACAAGCATCTTCCAATGTGTATGAATCCACGGATCTGCAGCTGTGGGCCAGATTGTTCAGCTGGTGGAAGCTATGGGAACCGAAAGCGCTCTCTGATGTCACCTTTGCTCTCACGGTTTGCAGCAGTGGGTTTTGCCAGAGGACAGAACCAGCAGGGCCAAACAGGAAGGAGAATCAAGGGACGTGGATTTTATTCACAAAGGGAAATCCAAACAGTGAGCCATCGCGTTCCCTCCATTTTCCCTGAGAGAGCAAACAGGCACTTTGTGTATCCTGACCCAGATGCCACAGACAGAGAAACTTGTCTGTGCTTGTATAATCACTCACTCTTTTGTCAACAATGAGAACAAATTGACAAAACTACAGATTTGATTTCCAGCTCAGTCATCAAGACACATAACATTTGATTATCATGTGTTGTAATCCCATGTGCAATTCATGCATCAGAATAGATGCTTTCGAAAAAATATGTGTGTACAGTAGATGTACAGTATGGTATTATTTTATATCTTACTAGTTTATTGTATTAAAGCAAACCAGTGCAAATCATTTGAAGAGGCTTCTCCCCTTGCTTCATGCACAAACATTACAACATGTATAACTCCTTAAATTCCTTAGATTTGCATGTTATTACGGTGTTCTGTCGTGCTGACACAAGAACTCGTTGACCTCTAATGTATGACCACCTGCTTCTCTTTGCATCCCACCATAGACGCCTCATTCCGCATTTAAATCCAATGCATTATATTGTCGTGACCAAGACTTGTCTAACCCATCATGGAATAGATATTTTCGAGAAATAGATGCTTTATTTAAATTGATCATCATAACAAGGTTTTACGACAAAAACGTGCCATGATATTTGCACATCGGACCTAAAATAAACACAATAAGTAATGATGTATGAATGCCGGAAGAAAAAGGAACTAATCACTTTAGATCTTTGGGCGTGAGTCTTAGTTACTGCGAGGAAATGTTTGTAGTGCCATATTCAGAAAGCATCAAGTTCAGAAAGCATCAAAACACTCCACAAATAGAGATGTGGTAGCCCTCCGACGTAAAGAAATAACGTTCTGCACAGGTGAACTGACCTTTACAATCAGTTTGAGAAGTTCAGATTTAGTCAACCTGAGCTTTTTTAGTTGATCTATAAAGCAACATGTAAACTCAAGTGTTTCTTCCCTGAGATAAATTGAGATTAAATACCATTATAGTTGAACTACACATGTTCAATAAACTGAAAGATTATATTTTCTTCACTTACCGGTGCAGCTTTATACCTGCTTGTTCCACGCATTGGCAAACAATGCATGCTTCGTATGCATTGCAGTGCAAAAGCGCAGCACACGAGGAGACAGGTCCGCATCATCATCATCATGTGGATCCGTGGACAGCTTGGATGAGAAAGTCCCGCCGTCTGAAGGCTCCTGCCCTTGCTGGAGCCGAGGAATGACGGGAAGCACGGCGTCTAAAGGGTCTCTTATAGGTTCCGATTTCTTTGTTCTCTTTTTCTTCACATAGACTTTCTTTATAGCCTGGAGTGATAATACCACTTGTTACCACGTGACTCTTAACCCGTTTTATGCTGTGCACTTGAACATGGATTCAAAACAGATGATATACCCGAGGAAGAAGGATAAGGATGTGGATATTCTACATTTAGGCTATTTATAAAAATAATGTCTCTGAAATACCCCTCCCGTACAATTTAGGTAACAACTTACAACAAGTGCATGAAAATAAACTATTTATTTGTCACTTGCTGGGATTACTGGCATTAGAACAGTGAGGCTTGAGTGTGTTATCACAGCTGACATGCAAAGCCTGATTATTGAAAAAGTAATATTGACTCAGAGTATTGCAAGCCACGAACCACAGTGGGTCTGTTATCAAATGAGGGAGGAGTTTGAGTGTATGTATGTGTGTGTGTGTGATAGAGAGAGAGAGAGAGAGAGAGAGAGAGAGAGAGAGAGAGAGAGAGAGAGAGAGAGAGAGAGAGAGAGAGAGAGAGAGAGAGAGAGAGAGAGAGTGCGTGCGTGCGTGCGCGAGAGCATTTTAAGGAAAATATCAACAAATGAATTTGGTACTTAACTAGAGAGATGCTCTCACTAAAGCTTGTAAACTGAAACCAGTAGTGGTACTGAACAAGAAAACAATGACTGCTGTGCAATAAGTATCAACACCTGAATCTACATGGATTATTCCATATTGAACATTGGACATTATGAATGAAAATAAGCTGCTTATCAGATGCCGAAATTATATCTTGTCTGAAGTGACTCTGATTTCTTTGTACCATGTTAATGATTAAGCATTTGTTTGTAAACTGTGTGCAACATTGCTCTCCAGTGAGGTCATTGGTTGTGTGGGGGGCTCATTCCACAGAGAAGGCCATAAAAACTGGTAGACATTAGACCTTGCTGCGTCCATCTGTCTCAAATGGCAGAGCCCAGCATGAATCCCATGGAAGCCATATATTTCCTATCTTTGAAAGTCACCAAAATCACACAACCCTGAATGGAGAATAGACGTCAATCCTCAGTTGTTTGATATTTAAACCAACTGTTCTAACTTGTTTAACGTTGTAGTATTGTATTTTAGTACTATTCTGCATCAGAACTAATTGTACAGTATTTATTGCTCGTGTGATCGAATCATTTATATATACATATAGGACTTGACCTTTCATATATAATTCAATATAATTATAAAAGATTATTTTCTTTCTTAATTTGGCAGTTAGGAGTGAAACATTGAATCTCAGCGTGTCTCTTAAAGAATCAATGACCTAAAAAAGTGTTTCATGTTTCTCATGCTCAGCAAGGGGTTTATGTCAGCTTTACCCCTCAAAACAAAGACCACATGTCAACTAAATGTAAACCAGAGCTAAGGCGTTCAAGCAACCCATTGCTAAACTACCTCATCTCATTGGTTGGAGAGAGGGTTATGAAATGTTGCCCTAGGGGTAACTATTAGCCCTCTGTCTCTCCTCCAGACTGACCTAGTCTGACCCTCTGTGGGCCATACCACAACAAAGAGGCTAAGGTGACTTTAGTTGGGTGCCTCGCAGAGTGGTTCTCTCCGCAGATTAAAGAGATCAAACCATAATGGAGGTATGATAGTAATTTAGGTGTTAGTGATGTAATATGCAGCTTTTGCGGTGACTTAATTGTCTATGCAATTCTACTTCTATATTGACATGGGTCAATTTTCCACTTTTCCGTTCAGACTGAAACATAATGATGTCATCGTTTGAACATTCTCATCATGTGTTGTTTTCTGGCATCTTTAACCAAACCTTTTAGAAAGTAACACGTTACGTGACAACATTTTTAGTTCAATGAGGTAACAACTACATCGATTTTCATATTCTGGACCTTTGTTCAACAAACATTCCAAGTGGAGGTGTGGGAGTTCATATTGACTCACAGAAACCTGGTCTGATCACTCCCCGTCGTCTGGGCTAGGTTAGAGAGTCTGGACTTTAGTCCGTCTAACCTGCATGTGACAGATCAAAAATCAAATACACATGAAATTCTATAATGTTATGTCAGTATACTTTAACGACCTATTTTGTTTATGGAGGAAATACTATTCATCAAATGAAATTAGGCTATAGAAATGTCACATGCATAATCCATTATGTAATGTAGTAAGTGGAGTTGGTTAAACTCAATAAACCTATTAATAGCAACAATGAACCATAAATTAATTGTGCTACTTCTTAGTATGTCTTCAAATTCACAACAATATTTACAAAACTTTTCAAACGCTAAGCCCACTCAACCAAGACTTTAACCTTACATTGAAGTGTCGTCATCGCTTAAAATCAGTCGCGTTCAAGGGGAGGGGCACAGCTGGAACATACAGAGTTGCGGTAGCAGTGTCGAAATTCGGAACACAACATCTCCTGCATCTAAAAGAAAATGCCGTTGGAATTGTATCTAGATCTCCATTCTCAGCCATGTCGTTCTGTGTTTCTGTTTGCCAAGAAAAACGACATTCCGTTTGAATTCAAGTTTGTAGATCTTGCCTCAGGTACTACGAGAAATATAACGGATTGTCTCACAACTTTATTCAGAGGATAGTTCTATTGTCTGCTTTCATCAACCTACAGATACGTATGAAATAGATGTACTATTTTACAAGCCATTAAATTGATGCAGGATTTATCTTTATTTAATATAGTTTACAGACGTTGTGTTATAGTAAAATCTGTGGTCAGATATGTTTAGCATAAGTAACTTATAAGTAGGAAATCTCTGGTCAAATACTTTTAAAAGTAAGTACTTGATCGAAGTCTAGACTAAATAACCGTCTTGATTGTTAATATTGCTAAAATATGTTTAGTTAAGTACTATTACTATATTTTTGATATGTAACAGTCAATAGAAAAATGTATTTTGTCATTCTACTTTTACTGCTGCTGTTTAAATATTTGAATATTATTTTAGGCCAGCATTATGGTGAAGACTTTGGCAATGTCAGTGTGGTGAGAAAGGTCCCTGTCTTGAAGGATGGAGACTTCATTCTCACAGAGAGGTAAAGAAAGAAAAAAGCTGAGCAAAGCTTCAGCACCGATACCTTAACCCAGAGTCACGTTTTTGGCACATTCCCTTCATTGTGTGGTTTTCTTTGTGTGTTTAGTGTTGCAATACTGAAGTACATGGCAGAGAAATTTAGCACCTCAGTGTCAGACAACTGGTATCCAGCTGACCTGCAGGAGCGAGCACGCGTTAACGAGTACCTCGCCTGGCAACATTCAGCCATGCGAGCCCATGGGTCAAAGGTGTACTGGTTCAGGGTAAAGGCTGTTTTTTAAATGCTTGAGCCTGATCCCTCTGCCTTGTTATTGATTGATGAAATGTACATAAAATGAAGAAGAAGAAGGCTGTAATGTTCTTGCTTTGGTTGCTTCTTACTTCCTGTCAGGCCATACTTCCCATAATAACTGGGGCAGAGGTGCCTAAAGAGAAAATGGATTCTGCAATGGAGGACTTGACACAGAGCCTGAAGGTGTTTGAGGAGAAATTCCTCCAAGACAAACCCTTCATCGTTGGAGACCAGATCTCCCTGGCTGACATTGTTGCCATAGTAGAAGTCATGCAGGTAAAATTAGTCCACCAACTTGAGTTTTTCTGGGAGCTTTACCTTGTCTTCCTTGAGGGTTTAGGTTGGATGAGGGGCAGTTCTATGGGCGTATGTGAAGCCGTCTGTGACATTGCTTGTTAAAAGGGTTATACAAATACATTTTGATTTGATTTAGTAAACACTTATATCAATGTCTTAGTAGTTAGGATCCCTTGTCCTTTACTTAAGGTTTTTGTGCATGTTTTGCAGCCTTTTGGGACTGGCCTGGATGTGTTTGAGAGCCGGCCAAAGCTCAGTGCCTGGAAAGACAGGGTGAAGAAGGAGATTGGTGAGGCTCTGTTTGATGAGGCTCACAACAGTCTCATGAACGTGGCCAACCTACCACAAACCTTTGAGAAAAACGGCATGCTGGAATTCCTCAAGCCACGGATTCAGAAGATGTTCAACTGAATTGATGATGATGGTATGGTGATATAATGGTGTGATGAGGGTATTATTATATCACAATTGAAGACATTTTTGTGACATTATTTGATAGCTTTGGTTTATTGTGATAAGCATTGCATTTCCTGTCAATAAATCTGAAACTCAATCGACTGGAAGTATGTTGATTTATATTTCCTGGGATGATATTAAAATTATATTCAGACAAACTCTATATCAGCATCTTCAAACAACAGAATTGTCAATATCAAAAATAATCAGATAGGGTACTGGTACAGATAAGACACACAAAAACCAAACTGCTAACATTTTATAATGCTAACTGTATTTTGCTTTGTTAAAGAAATAAAAGACAAAACACATAAATGTGCATAAAGAAAACCAGTTACGTTGATAAACACATCAGCCTACTTACGCCGCTCTAGTTTCTCTGCTCTTTTCATCTCGACTCCGGACTAACGGCTTTGATGGTTTCTCACAACAAAACAGAACACACAGTTTCTCCCTTAGCGACTTGTTGGAGATGGTCAACAGAACTGCAGTTGCACTGCAATAGAAAGAGTAACCCATAAACAAATAGTCTGCTGTGAGCTGAGAAACAAACAGTGAATATAAGAAGAAAAGGCATATGACGGACAGAGTGACAATGTACACCCCAACCAGGGCCACAGTGAGCCTGCACACAAGGACGTAGGAATCTGTACTCTGGAACTCATTCTGCTTTTTCCTCATGGACATAGTGTGTTTGCAGAGATGAACCACCATCCTGAGAGAGGTCGGTAGCATGACCATCACAGGGAACAGAGCGAGATAGCAGATAAACATCAGCACATAGAGGTTCATGTTCATCCATGAAGGGAATAACGGTTTCCTTATCACACAAGTTATGTTCTCCGTGAGAGGGGTTATGGTGGTTTCGTTGCGGTACGTCAGAGAGAGGAAGGGTGCGAACATCACACAGGAGCTCAGGACCGTCAAAACGAGAGTCGCATTGATGATGGTCGAGATGTTGTTCTTGATCGTCCCAAGTAGAGCAGAGGAGAAGCTGACGACCTTCATGCAGTAGAACACGCTCAGCCAGGCGATGGACCAGAAACTCACGCTGCTGCTGGCCAGCCACACATACAGGACCACACAGAAGAACATCGGCAGTTCCTGCCAGCAAAGCAGACCCGTCAACATCATCACGATGATGCCGAACGTAGAGAGGAAGAGCAGCACGTTGCTGAAGGAGATGAACAGGATGGCCAGACTCGATGTCTGGAGGCCCCTGGAGTTCCCGTGTTGGACCACAGTGGCCACCAGGTTGAAGATGTTCCACAGCACTCCAAAGAAAAGCAAGATGGCCATGCCGTAGAATTTTAAAGTGAACAGAACCATTGTTGTTGATTTGGAGGAAGGAAACGAGGCTGACTGAAATCCAAACGATTGTGAGGAAAAGTAACGTCTGCCAAGCATCTTATAGATTAATTGGAATTCCTACATGCAAATGTATTCCTGTGAGTCATGATGACCTCCTGAACTGATGTAAATGAAAGATCATGTCGGTTGCTACTAAGTAATGGTCTAGTCCGTAGCAAGATTTGGAAAACACAAATTAGTCCTAATTATTCGTGGCCATTTTGCTTTAATGAAAAAGAAAGCACACAGCGTGACAAGGAGAGCAATACTGAATATGCTGTGTTGTATTCAGGGTTGGTTTTGATTGAATATATTTGTGTTACATCATTTGTGTTCCATCTCTTGTTATTATACCTCTACATAGCAACATGTGGTTGTTCTTCCTGATTTATTGCACATTTGACATAGGTGCACCTCTTGTTGCATGACTCCTTTAAGTCTATTCTTTGCTGCAGTGCATGTAACACCATATCTTTTTCCAAGCATGGATTTGTTTACAGACCAGACAGTAATTTACCTAGAGTTCAAGCACCTTCTGGGAGACTGATCTAAAAATTCTGACCATGGAAATTAAAGGGAATTTTTGTTTGGCTCATTTGGCTTGCTGTATTTCCCTATTCAAATTCATACCGTTTTTTTTTTTCATTTCTTTTTTTGTGCTCATCCATTTGCTTTATCATGCCATTCACAATTCAAATGACAGTAAGCCATTTGGGAAATCCTTCAGATTTGGAGGGTGTCAGAGGACATGATGTAGGCCTATGTGTAGCTTTGACCTTGCTGGATAATTCCAGTTCCAGTGTAGGCTTACACCATGTTCAACTTAACAGTGGACGGACAGCGTTCAGTGATCAAACTAGCCTTTAAACCATTTTTCCAAGGCCAATTCTAATTTCCTAAAGAGCGTTGTAAGAAAATTTAGATATAAAGAGTCAAAATTGACCATAAATAATAAATGCACAATGATCACTTTGTTTACATTTGGCGGTTCAAAATCTGTAGGCTGCAGTCAACTCTACAGAAAGAGGAAGATTGTGGAACTCCCGGCGATGAATAAGAGTGGGCTTGGTACAAAGCGAGGATGGAACTGCAGCAGCTGCAAGACTACAAGGACATGTGACCCTCACAGGAAGGAGACTTCAGAATGAGTCAGAACACAACAATTCCATTCCATCTGAATTGCCCAAAATGTCTTGTAAGCTGATAAACATTTGCGAATATGAAACCAATAAACTTGTCAGAATTAAAAGCGTTCGACTTGGGTCGCTGAAATGGACACTTAACGGAGTCATTCTGCTATTCATTTGGTGAGTATAGCTTGCACATATAAGGCATAATAGAGCCTGCTGTGGAAAAAACGGCCAAAACGCCCCGGCAACATCTTTGTAAACATTTGTATGAAAGGCTGCATAAAACGTTATTGCACGGTGACCTAAACAGTACGCCAATTGTTTGTTATTTAAATGCAAAAGTGAGACAGATATCACACTTCATTATGTTTATGTTTATATAATTGTCTTGATGAATATATATGTTTGTCAATCTCAACCCACTATACAAATGTATACATTTGCAGTATAATGATGCTATGGAACAAGGAGTATCAAGAATATGACTTTGTGGTCAGTTCGGTCACTACTAAGGTCAAGGGAGTGGCCTTAACCAACCTGCCAGGCGTTGGTAATATAGTCTGGGATGTGGTTGATTACAGTGGTCCCTCGCAGGTATGTATGTCAGTTTGTACAAGAAGTGTGAGGATAAAATATTTCCCTTTATAAATTGTTTACATGCATTGTTATATGGCTTTCACCTTTCCAACTTTTCTATAACAGGGAAAGAATTCGTTTTTTGTGGTGACCAATGTGGCTATCACAAATGATCAGAAACAGGGAAAATGCCCAGAGGTAGTGTATCGTAGCAATAGTTTTCTTCTGATAAATAGAAACAGCAATGCAGTAGGTGTCATCTACATTTATTTTACAGGTCCCCCCTTATGGAGAATTGTGTCGCACGGACACGAACTGTGAGAAAGGGTTCTCAGACCAGCATAGCCATGGTATTGTCATTTTTATGAGTTGCCTCTAGACTACTGAGTTATAGCTTTAGTTCTTTCAAGAAGAGGAATTTGTCAGTGATATGTTGAGATTTGAAAGGATCTTATCTGCTCTCGGTCTCCATAGCATCCTGCAAGATTATTCATAAATTCATGTTTGATGAACAGAAGTACTAGTAAATGAGCAGACTAATGATGAATAGATTAGAAAAAGACATTTGGAGTAGTTAATCACTAACAGTCTCCTAAATGGCGTAGAAAAACTCTGGGATTGTTGGCTTGCTTTGCAGGGGTTCAGACAGGAGCATGTGTGAAGTTTGATGTGACGAGGAAGACATGTGAGGTGTTTGCATGGTGTCCCATCGAAACAAAACCCAAACCTCCAAGGTAAGCAACAGAAGTACTGTTGTTTTCAGTACAAGGTACAAGGTGTTCATACGGAACTACTGGGACTATAAATCTCAGTTCCTATTTGGTTTAGGAAGCTGGCTCAGTTGATTGCAGATTACTGTTGATATACAGTTAATGGTGAAGTTAATGGTTTCACACAAAATACTCAATTTTAATTTATTTGAAGTAACGTGTCCATTTATGCAGGCCTGCTCTCTTAGCATCGGCTGAGAACTTCACAGTCCTCATCAAGAACGATATCAGATTCCCTGCCTTCAATTTCATCAGGTAAAATACATTATGGGTCGCATACATTTCCCCCCCGATTCCAATCACTGATCAGCGTTTTTAATATACTGTAGGCACTTTCACCAGGTTCTTCAAAGTGTTCCAGATGACATTTTTTTGCTTCACAGAAGGAATATCCTTCCTTGGATGGACTCTACTTACCTGAAGGGCTGCCGGTTTAACAAGTACAGAGACCCCCTGTGTCCTATCTTCCGTCTAGGTGACATAATTCAGGAGGCCAAAGAGAACTTTTCACAGATGGCAGTAGAGGTGCGAGTTTTTGAAATCCCATCACTTGTTTTTTCTAGTTCATAGGCCCTGCCTCTTTACACAACATTTGCTTTGCTATGTCTATAGGGAGGTGTAATTGGAATCCAGATTAACTGGGACTGCAATCTGGATGGGTTTTCTCAAAACTGTCTGCCGAAGTATAGCTTCCGCCGCCTGGATGAGAAGGAGGGCAACCGAACCCTGTACCCGGGCCTCAACTTCAGGTAAGAGTGAGGCCACAGATTGTTTGATGTAAGTTAATCATTAATAACATAACGAGTATACTATCGTGTGGCATTGACGAGTAACTCTTGGCAAGTGACATTTTGTATTTATTACTGCCTGTTTGCTTGTTTGTAATTGCATTATCAGATTTGCAAGGTACCACAGAGAGAATGGCATAGAAGTGAGAACGCTTTACAAAGCTTTTGGGATCAGGTTTGATGTCATGGTCTTTGGAAAGGTTTGTGTACTGTATGTTTCAGGAAATACCACTGAATTGAACAATAACATATGGAAATATATAATGTCAATCCCCTGTCCAAATTGCCTGACAGTTATGTCCAAAGCCTGATTGATGTAGTTAAATAAGGTTGTGTAACAGTTTGCTGTTTCTCTGCTCTGTGTTCTGTTTAGGCAGGAAAGTTCAGCATAATTCAACTTATCATCTACATTGGATCAACCCTGTCTTATTACGCTCTAGTGAGTTTGAAAATCTATGCTTACCTCACATTCAGAATGTCTACCAACGTCCTGAACGAGGAAACATTAACCCAAAGGTTTATTTTCACCCAGACTACTATTATCATTGATTGGTTGATTGGGACCAGCTGCTACTCTAGAGAAGCCAGACAGGACTACTCTGAAAAGAAGGTTGAGTCTGTCCGGGACAGACAACAGGTGAGACGAGGGGGTCATTTCCATTATAGCCTCAGGCACGTTCATCCTCCAGGCTGGAGATTTGCATTCGGTCTACTGAACGTTGAATGGAAATGTGTGGTTGAGGCTTTGAACAATGATGTTTTGTTTCAGTGCATCCTGTGTGTCTCATTTGTGGACGACGACAATATTAGAGTGGTGAAAAGATCTCATAAGAAAAGCCTGCAAGATGTGAAACCCATCTCAATTCACCAAAGCCAGGTTTGCATACTGTTCCTACTCAAGGAATCCTTAAAGCTAACTGTCCAGTATGTGCAGTGTAATCCTCAGTGCTGTCATTCGATTGGTGTATGAACAGATATATTGTGGTCTGGTTGCCAGGAGGATGAAATGCACTTGAGAGCCATGGTCGGCACACTGCAGCCCGGGTCCAGCGTAGTCAAGCAGCCCCAGCAGGTGCCTCACAGGCCCGGGTGTCCGTCCTGGTGCCTGTGTGGCTGCTGTGGCTCCCCCAGCCTCCCCGCGGAGCAGCTGTGCTGCAGGCGGAGCAGGGGCCGATGCATCACCACCTCCCCCCTGTTTGAGCAGCTGGTGTTGGGGGAGACTCTCCTGGAGGCTGTGCTGCTGTACAGGGAGCCTCTCTGTGAGTGGGGCCCGGAGGACAGGACCCCCGCCCTGCGCCACTGCGCCTACAGACAGTACATCACCTGGAGGTTCGGCTCCCCTCCAAAAGAGACACGTCCTGTCATCCCTAGTTGCTCTGTGTTAAGAATCAGAGGGGTGTACCCCAGTTCGGATGGGCAGTACAGTGGACTTCTGACCACTAAAACTGTTACAGTTCGGTCTGGCCATATTACTAAACTTTAGGCAATGATGTTGTCGAGGTGCTACTGCGAAACTATGGCTAACACCAGACCTTAATCTCTTGCGTTGTGGATTGTGTTGATGTGACTTTTGTGCTAACATTTAGCATTATCATTAACATTCTAACATTGCTTTAACATGCCTAGCATATAATGAGGTGACATTTGTATCGTAATTGTTTATCTTTTAAATAGTTTTACATTGAAGTGCATCTTTTGATCACAAATAATAAATCTAACTTCAACAGTTTTCCAGTTTCCCGCTTCAAATTGTCTGTCCATTTGCAGTGTATATATAGCCACTCACAAGAGCATTTTTGCGAATAAATATTTTATTCAAATGAGTTGTACATTTGCACATTTATGAACCACAACGCTGATTTGAATGTTATATTTGACACTGTAAACTGAAGGTTGTACTCATACCTCCCACTCATGTCCAACTGTACACTGCCTGCAGTTCTGAAAGTGTATAGCCATGACAAAGACTACTTGCTGCTGTCAAGACTGTCTCAGCTGTTTCTTTGATTATGAAACACCCAGAACAATTATTATTAAGAGCAAAGGAGTAGGACTTCTCTTCAGATTGATAAATTTTCTGATCGTTGCTTACGTCTTCGGGTACGTTTGTTTAAACCCAAGAATACTACTGCATGTAAGAGTTTTGAAGCAAGCCTGACTTTGTTTCACTCTGTGTTTAATGTAATGTGTGTTTTTGATATTCTTTAGTGAGACGGTAAGATATTTCTGTTATGCTGCATCCACTCCCCTTCTAGGTATGTATGTTACCTGCAGAAGGGCTACCAGGAGACAGACTCTGTAATCAGCTCGGTCACCACTAAGGTCAGGGGATATGCTTTCACCAACTCCTCCGATTTGGGACCCCAGATTTGGGACGTGGCTGACTTTGTCATCCCCCCTCAGGTACCTGACCCATGTGTGTGTGTGTGTGTGTGTGTGTGTGTGTGTGTGTGTGTGTGTGTGTGTGTGTGTGTGTGTGTGTGTGTGTGTGTGTGTGTGTGTGTGTGTGTGTGTGTGTGTGTGTGTGCATCCTTTACCTCCAAACATTTGGGGTGGGGGGGACATGAACATTTTCTTTAAAAAAAAATACACAGTCATTGTATGTCATCAGTGTAGCACTTTCATGGCACCCTGCTAAAACCTTTTGTTTTCCTGTATGACAGGGGGAGAATTCGTTTTTTGTTTTGACTAATGCGATTATTACCCCAAGGCAAACTCAGTCAAGCTGTCCTGAGGTAAACCACTGAATGTTTGTTCCTGCAATTTTTTTTCTAATTATCTAAAACATTTCCCAAAATGTTTTTTCATGTGTTACTTCTGTATGTGTAGTAGAAGGATACTGCCTCTGTTTTAAATGGAAAAGTTAGAAATGGAAAAGTTAAGTATTTGAATATCACTGGAACTGTATCTGTTTTCAAGCTCCCGACCACATCAACAATTTGTATAGATGACTGTGACTGCACTGAGGGTTTCAGTGATCCTCGTGGCAATGGTAGGCATGCTACTACAATAGATTATGTTTACTTTGCAAAAAAAATTGTTAAATGTACAGTATGTCAATGTTCACTACTGAACATTGCCATTTAATTACTAGTATAGTTTCAGAATCATGATCCTAAAACCTCCACTTCGAGGATTTATTTTTGTTTGTTGAATGTCTTGCTCTGGTGACGCAAAGATGACAGAATATTGCTCATTTTTAAGGTATCCAGACTGGCCTATGTGTGAACTATTCAGACACCATCAAGACCTGTGAGGTGCAATCTTGGTGTCCACTTGAATTAGATGTTAACATACCTGAGTAAGAAAGTCAATATGTTGAATTACACACTTTTTATCCCTCAGTATGTGAGACAACATTTTGGTTTTATTGTGGAGTGATAGGGTGTGAATTTATACTGTGTTTTGAATCTCATTAGGCCAGCACTGCTGGGTACAGCAGAGAACTTTACAGTACTGATCAAAAACAACGTGATATACCCCAAGTTCAACTTCAACGGGTAATGTTTATTTTACTCTTTCTTTCTTTGCTTCCTATAAACATAGTCAGACCAACCTATTTGCTTCTTTTGCTTTGTAGAAGAAACATCATGTCTGACATCATCAACACTTCATACCTGAAGCAATGTGAATTCAGTCGCAAGACAGATCCTCACTGTCCCATTTTCCGTCTTAAGACCATGGTCTTAGAGGCCGAAGAAGACTTTCAGACCATGGCTGTCAAGGTGAGCCTAAAGTACATCACAGAGGTGACACACAGATGATAAAAACCTTGATTGGATCAAACTATCTGCAGTTATTCTAAATGTTGTCAGTTTGATCTTTCATAAGAAAAATTGGTAAGTATAATAACATCTTTCATCACGAATAAAAGATGGAGTGTAAAACATGAGGTTGTGTTTGTGAAGGGTGGCGTGCTTGGTATTCTTATCGACTGGACCTGTGACCTAGACTGGTGGGGGAAGCCTTGCCAACCTCAGTACACCTTCCGTAGGCTTGACGACAAAAACCCTACCAACAACGTTGCTCCTGGATACAACTTCAGGTGAAACAAATAAACTGAGGAACCAAGTACTATATCCTCTTTTGACGATATGTATGATTCCACCACTACCAAGAATCCCTCTGATTTAATGGTTAATTTTCTTCAGGTTTGCAAAATACTTCAACAACAGTGATGGTGAGGAAACAAGAACCTTGACCAAAGCCTATGGAATCCGTTTTGATGTCATCGTTTTTGGAAATGTGAGGCTTTCCAACCACAATGCTTCATCTGCACAAACAGTCTTGACAAGATCAGGTTACTAAAATCATGTATCCACCATGATGCAATGGCTACCTGTTGGATCGCTACAATATAATCATTACATTTTTGCAGGCAGGTAAATTCAGCATTGTCCCAACCATCGTGAATTTGGGTGCAGCGCTGTCATTCCTCTCTCTGGTATGTCGTCCAATCCCAAATAATTTAAGACTTCCAAATCCACAGCAATGAATATCTGATCCCAACTGCAGTATTTAGACTTCATATGTACGGTATTTTTGGTACGAAAGTATGAATAGTGAATGATATCTGTAAATCATGTATTTCATCTATAGACGGGTGCAGTTTGTGACTGGGTTCTGGTGACATGTACAAAGAGAAGGCATTATTACCAAAAACACAAAACCACAGTCCTTGAGGACAGTGATGACACTACTGAATCTGTGAGTGACCATCTTATGCTCTCCATTCCTGTTTCGCCAAATCAAGACACGTAGAACATCCTAAATGTTTTAATGCTCCTTAAGGAGATGCATCTAATCTGAAGTTTGTCTTTACAGATGTCTATGGGAACCACTTACGGAACACACTAAAGCCTAAACATACATACTCCTTGTTTAAATGTACACACAGCTGTGATGTCATTAGGCAGGTACAATCCCTGCATTTAATAAACTAAAACATCAGCACTGTTCTTTACTTATTGTCTGATATCGCTTCCAGAGACAGTTTAGAGAAAATCATTTTAATTTGTTTAAAATTGCAAAATCAAATTCCTGCTCACAGATACTACAAAGAACAAATTCAGTAACACTTTAGCTTAAGTGTACATTCACTATTGCGACTACATAGAATGTAGTTACATAGGAATTATGGTCAACAGTGACGACGATGCAATAACAATTACAGCAGTTACCATAAATGCGATAACAGTACTACATTAGCGTCACTGTTCATATTTCAATTCACGTACGTTTAAGGTAAAGTGTACACAGAAAAACAACAACTATCTTCTTTTCTGGAAAACATTTCCTCGGCCCATTCCTCCACGCCCCCGGCCTCGAGCTGCCACTGAAAAGGACCCAGAAAAGCAGCAAGGGTTAATACAGTTGGACATTCAACACAATATCCATCAAGACACCTTAGTGGTAGAGATCTTGTGAACAATACTGATGGAGGATCAGAATCAGAATGTGTTAATGCCATATACGTTTTCACAGACACTGAATTTACTGTGGCAGGAAGGTGCATACAATAAACATATATACGGATCTTAATTTTTTTGTTTTGTTTAATGTATAAATAAAATACAACTGTCTATTACTAAGGAGCTAAACAATTACTAAAGACCTAAACAGTAGTGCAAGACATAAAATGGATATAAATGTAAAAGTTGCAAAAGATAAAATAATAGGGCAGCAAAAGGATGAATGTACCTTGTGCTTTGAGAATGGCAGCTTTTCCTCTTCCTGCTCCTGCAGCCTGGTTCTTGTTCTTCATGCTCTTGAGCATGGGCGCGTTCTTTAACATATCCGGCAAAATTAAGAAACGAATCTTGCTGCCTCGGATGTACACTTGCTCCAGCTGAGCTACACGACCATCTCTGTGGGTCACTGTAATGTTTGCCATCTAAAAGGGAGGAAACATATATTCGTTATACTGTGCGTTTTAAGATATTTGGTTACTATGTATATGGGACAGTGAGGGTTAATACAAGTTGATAAAATGTAAGGATTTGTGTATTCTTACCTGGCAGTTCATGTTGTCCTCTGCTTCAATGAGCTTCCCCCTGTACACCTCACCTGTGTTGGTCTCACAGGTAACAATGTGCCCCTCGGCTTCATGGAGGACTTTGATTGGCACCCCAATAGACATCTTCGAAGTATTTTCTTACAATGGTTAACTTTCTGCATCATGAAAAGGAACACGTTATTTAAAATCTATTTAAAACAAGTAAATGATTAGAACAACCATATGAAACACGATCATTTAATTCTAACCCTATCCATGAACTAAGCTAGCTCTACAGTACTAAGTTAGCTAACTTAGCTCGCTAGCTAGCTACCATGCATGCATTTTCTTCGCACCATCCCATTGCCAATTTGCGCAGACATTTAATTATTTACTCTATTATTCTTAAATGTCTAAACACGACCAGATAACAGGGCTACCTAATTACCTTAATGTTGGTCTGTAATTTTGATTCAATAACTAACGTTTCTTTTATTCAACTAACAAGCATCCTTTGAACGTTCTACTTACGGCCCGCCTGCTCTGCTGTGTTGTGTTGACTTCCTTTTCCTGAATAAGACTTCTCCGATTTACTATTCGCTGCCCCCTGCTGGCGATCGCCAATACCACCCACCGGGCAATAGTGCAATTTATTTCATTCGTTTAATTAATTGATTTATACTGCCGAACCATGATCAATCATTAGAATAATACAACAATTTATTTTATATCAACAGCGTTTGTAGTGTATCGTTTGTGTTCATAATTGTTACACCGGAAGACAATGCACTTTTTATGAACACCACAGCAACCCCTTACCGAAATGGGAGTTTTGCGTTAGCCAGGGCGGGTGGCTAACTAGTTAGCCATTTGAAAGACAGCAGCTGTCGTGGCTAGTTATTTTTACCACATTACCTACAAAAATACTCAACAACTATCGGTTGTATTGCCCTATTTTAGCCAGCTAACCACTTTGAATGTATAAATCGATCATCAAGTTGGAGAATCAATACGACTTAGAGCTACATAGTCTACCGTTAGCTAGAGCTAACTGGTTCATTTGAGTTACAGTATGTTCCAGTGTTAGCTAAGTAGCTTAGCCAGCTAGCTAATGTGGTTGCAAGACAACAGCAGCATTGATGAGGCAATCCAACCTTGGATTATCAACTGTAACGCTGTTCTTTCTGGGCTTCGCTGTCTATAGATTGGATTTAGCCTTAAGAAATTCCGAAATATACCACAGAATGACAGGTAAGTGCTTGATCACAACTGTAACAATGCAAGTTTCGTGTATAATCGACTACTTGCATGGGCTTGACTCATGAATACCACAACACCACTGTTGGCCAATTTGCTTGCTTGCTAGCCCCTTGTTAACAGGATCTCATCTTCCTCACAGATGATGTCGTTCTGCTGAATGTACCCGTCATTCGGCAATTGTACCACTGGGACTGCGGGTTAGCTTGCTCAAAAATGGTGTTGAAGTAAGCCTAACCTTAACAAGAAAGTTGGTTGTGAACTTACCATAGTGACTAGTGAGCTACAGCTATTAACCCAGTGACCAACCCTTCTTCCTTACACTGTGTGTGGCAGATACCTCCACCCTGTCAGTGATGAGGAGTTTCAAAGTGCTTGTTGGGAGCTGAAGTTGACAGAGAGTGTGTGGACCATTGACCTGGCCTACCTCATGAACCAGCTTGGAGTCCAGCACCGCTTTTGCACTCAGACCCTGGGCGTAGACAAAGGGTTCAAGAATCAGGTAATGCAGTGGTCTCCAACCTCGGGCCTACTTATAGGGAGTCAGTTGGCTGAGCGGTGAGGGAATCGGGCTAGTAATCCGAAGGTTGCCAGTTCGATTCCCGGTCATGCCAACTGACGTTGTGTCCTTGGGCAAGGCACTTCACCCTACTTGCCTCAGGGGAATGTATGCCTGTACTTACTGTAAGTCGCTCTGGATAAGAGCGTCTGCTAAATGACTAAATGTAAATGTACTGTCCTGTGTGGTTTGTATGTTTCCCTGCTCCAACACACCTGATTTAAATGAATGGTTATCAGGCTTCTGCAGATCTTGATAACGAACCGTTCAGTATCAGGTGCGTTGGAGCAGGCAAACATCTAAAACATGCAGGGCAGTTGGCCCTGGGGATCAAGATTGGAGACTACTGAAGACCTTATTTCAGACAGCCAAGTTATGTAGTCTTTTATAGGTGTTGATGTGTACGCTCTTCATAATGATAATTCCCTCCTGTAAACAGTCCTTCTACAAGAAACATTTTGACACTGAAGAAGACAGAGTGAATGAGCTCTTTATGAAGGCTGAGAGTAAAGGCGTGGTGGTAAATAAATGGTACGTTTGTTTAGTTCTGAATTTAATTGTTTTAATATTTAAATTACGGTGGCTGATCTGGTTTGTAATTACTGTGAATTAACGTCTCCCATATCCTTGTCTAGCTCTGTGACCATTCAGGAAATCCAGGACCATCTTGAACAGGGCAATGTGGCCATAGTTCTGGTCAATGCAGTGGTTCTTATGTGTGAACTCTGCTCATCGCCTGTCAAGTATTGCTGCTTCCTCCCTGTGGGTCAGAAGTGCTTCTGCCGGAAGCCAGAATACCAGGGTCACTTTGTAGTCGTGAGTGGCTTCAACCGAGGCACAGGCTGCATCTTCTACAACAATCCTGCATATTCAGATCGTGAGTCGTGACACGTAAATGAAAGACGGTCAAGCATTTTTAAAGCATTCCAAACACTTCTTTTGTCACGCCCACACAACAGCACGCTGAGTGTGACCCTATACCGCAATCCAGTGTACTCAGTGGGGAAAAGAATGTCTGCCCCTTGGCTTCAACTGAGTAACATAACAGCAGTCGCATTGATGCAAATCCTGTTTGTGTGTGTTTCAGGAGTGTGCTGCACCAGCGTTAGTAATTTCGAAGAGGCTCGAAGGAGCTATGGCACGGACGAGGACATCCTGTTCGTTTTCAAGGAGAGCTGATTGGCTCAGGGAATGTGACATAGCTGAACTATACATCACGCTAGTGTTCCATCTAGACTGTGATGGCACACCAGTCTGCAGGTCTCCAGCATGGGACCTTTGGCTCCAACTCAAGCCAAGTGTTGAAGATCCCTGTGGGCTCTTCTCTCTTAGTGCTGCCATGGCTGACCACTACTAGAATAACCACAACACCCGCTGCAGTCACTACACCTGTTTGGTTCACATAGCCGCTGGCATTTGATGCGTAGGGAAGTAACAGCTGGAAAGCTCTGGAACACAAGTTCTTTTTTTGTTTGTTTGTTTAACTTGGGTGGAGATGCTATATAGAATGAATTCATTTTGACTTTCTCCCTGTCACGTTTATTAAGTCCAATCCACCAGATAAACTGTGAGCAGACACCAGATTGCTTAGTCTGTGTAAATGAAATGCTTTTTTCCAAGCATAAGCATGGAGAACAGAAAGCAAGAAGGGCCGATGGCAACATTGTGCACCTTCAATGGATTTGTATAATGTCATGTTTAGTGTAATTCTCAAGGGTTTGTGTGTGGCAGCAATCCCTGTCCTTCACTAGCTTTTCATATTTTATAAACTACTACTTTGTGTTGGTGCAATATAACGTACAAATAGGAAGGATAGGGAGAAATTGTCTTGAGACTCAGGTAATGTACATCCATAACTGTGTGTGTGTTATATAACAATAACAAATCAAGTGGCAAGCTAATTTACTTGATGCAATACATCAAGCTGTTTCATGAATATATATGGCTAGTATACAGGTCATCTCCATAAACCATAGTCTGATCAGTACATGCTTTCTTACTGTGTGCAAAGAAAAAGAACAGTCCATGACCAGTTCATCTACAAAAGTATTAAACAGTACAATAATAAAGTATTTAAACATGTTTTAAGTACATGCATTTAAAATGGGTTCCCTTTACAAGTTTGTGCACTGCGTGTGTAAACACTAAAATACAAATATGAAATGGAGATTAGGTAACAAAACATTTTAGCATCATGGGATAAGTTATTGCACTCTGGATTTGTACCAGCCATAATTGTGTTAATTTAATACTCAATTTGACCATTGTTTTTTGGTTTAAATAGGAAGGTAGCTAATTATTTTTTGTTACAAAACAAATAGAATGTTTTCAATGCCAACCTTAATTTTTTATGAAATATATGATTGCATTTGCGCATTGTAATCAATAAAGGTTCATTGAGGGTGCTTCTCAACTGGCCTGAGACTTTGATTGTATCTCAATAGCATATAGTTGAATCAGAAGATATCTTCTATTCCTTTATGATGTTAGGCTGGAAGTCCATTTTGACTGCTTTGGTGAGTCCTTCTGCATACTCAGCAAACCTCCCTGTCATCTGTAGGTACAGTGAGAACAAGAGAACTGTTTGGGGGGACAAACAGTAAAAGGACTGATTTAATTAAAAGAGAAATTGGATACCGTGGAGAAATTCAGCCATGTTAGTTTACCTTAAAACTCCATTTGTCACTGATTTGTCGATTCAGGTTGAGGTCTACTTCTGCCACCAGAAGCCCATCCCTGGTTCTAGAGAGCCCTGGTGAGCGACTGCCATCAGGGGCAGCTACATAGCTTGAGCCATAGAAGTGCCCAAAGTCCTGGTGAGCTGGAAAAAGGCAAATACCATAAGTAACCCAAACCAGACAGGAGAGATGTCAGAGTGGACAGCTATAGCACGAAACAACATCCAGCTACACACAGCTTACTAGTCTGGTGCTGTGTGCATAAAACGACTAAGGAGTAGGCCATCTGGATAACAACAAGATCTATGATGCCTACTGGATCCAGTTGCATGGCCTTGTAACTGTAGCTCAGAGGACGACATGTCCAATGAGTATCCCTATGCATTGGCAGCATATGGTACATAAAGACTGCCACTCAATAACACAGTACAGTGCTGTTATGAAGGCTGAGTGGAAAAACAGACAGACTGGATATCCAGTTCATAGAAGGGGATTCTGGAAATGTAGACATTGTTTTGAATACATACCTTTTTTACCATCGCCTGAGGTGAATTCATTTTTGAAGTGTTCCTACAGACAACAGAATAAATGCTGGTGAAACTTTTCCTTTTACCAACAAGACACCCTACTGCTAAACTGTTGCCTGTCAAAACAAATGAAAAATCCCAGCTATTAGGACCAAAAGTTA
Source organism: Osmerus eperlanus (assembly GCF_963692335.1). Taxonomy (NCBI): domain Eukaryota; kingdom Metazoa; phylum Chordata; class Actinopteri; order Osmeriformes; family Osmeridae; genus Osmerus; species Osmerus eperlanus. Next base: position 3,985,793 of record NC_085045.1, on the reverse strand, counting down.
AATAACAGGCATTAGCAAGCTGGAAAAAACCCACTTCCGCTTACTTACAGTTCCAACACGGTTAATGCCACAGGTAAAACAGTGGTTTGCTATTGCTGCATTCCTAGCCTCAATAGCCCACATGGGCTCACTGAAAAACAATGATAGAAGTGTCAGTGTGCTATGTATGACAACAGGAAAGATTCGTAAACGGCATAGTACCTTCCCCCTCAATATACCTGAGGCCTCCAACAGTAGCGGAAGGGTTGAAAATGATCTCAGCTCCATTCATACTGTACATGAACCAGTTGAGTGGGTGATGCCGCCCATAGCAAATATTCACAGCAATCTTACCAAACTGGGTCTGAAACACTCTATGGCCTGTGTTGCCCTCCATGTAATATGTAGACTGTGAAAGTGAAACATGTCGGGAGAGTAGGGTTGGTAGAAAGGGGTAAATGTACATGTTAATGTCAAAGTTTGAAGTATATGAAAATCCCTAAAATGATACATGCAAAGTATGCCAACAATTGTAATGCATAAAGTTAAAACTTTATCTTAAGTAGTTCCACACAGCTGCGAGAGTAGATTTAACAAGAGGGTGCAAGTCAGAAGAAATTAGTGCATAACGGTTGCCTAAACAAAATGGCTGACGAGCATGCCTGTAGCACACGGAGCTTTGAGGACCACACAGGAAATACCGTGCTCTGTCCCGAACATTGGGTTTCTATGAAGACATGACAACATGACTGGAAACACAAAACAGGGTCCTGTTGTCTTCATTCACAGCGGTAATGAGGGAGCTTTCATTTTCCAAATAACATGAGCGTGTCCTCTGAACTTTAGGTGGTGATGGTAGGATGCTCAAAGTGTTGTCCGTGTGTGTGTGTGTGTGTGTGCACGCATGGACACATGAGAATATTTTTGTGTTTTAGCCTTTAACCAATTATTCTGACCCTTGTACCAGTAGGATACAAACAGGGCGGAAATAATGTTGAAAGCCCCTAATTTCAGTGTCCAACTGTCTATAGAAAACGTATGTTTTCAGCATGTGGACGAGAAAAAAAAGTAGGTCAGACGGAAGTACGAGAATGCTTAGATATTCAAGAAGAGAAATACGAACCTCGTTGAAGTCTCCAACTCGAGGAATGTGGTTTTTCCTGGTTTTGCCTAACACGCTGCCAGAGTTAGAAACTACCACTGCGGTGTTCCAGAGAGTGCTGCGCAGTTCGTCTCGCTCCAAAATAGGTGACACCACAACCATGTTGTATTTCTTTGCCAACTGAGAGTAGAACACGTTTATTTTAGATTTGAAGTCATTATTACCAATGCATCAAATTACATCTTAGACACAGAGAACCACCATGAATAACATGTAATAACAGAACGTGACGCATGTCTCAATAAGGCATAATGAGACATGCCAACAATGTGACCTCTGACCTCTTGGCAGAAGCGTGTGGTGTACCCCTCCTCTGCAGACTCTGCAAACTCAGTCCATGGCTCCTTTTCCCGTGTGCAAAAGGCAAAGGGCATAGCTGTTGGCGAAAAAGCAGGATCAATCTCAGATTACGAATGATCAGATGCTTGTTACTGTAATCAACTCTTTGTTGATTGAAAAGGCCTTGAAAAGTACACTAGACTAGTTTGCAGAGCTAACAAGGCACTGAAACGTATTTACGTGAATGGGAAATTTAACTCCACTCACTCCAGGCCTCCTGGAAGCACACAATGTTTACTCCACACATGGCAGCTACATCCACCATTTCACCAATCCTCTTGTGGAGGGCTGTGATCTGTGCAACAAGGATAAACATCGGTCATGAAAAAGGCCCCTTCCGTGTCTATTTGGCTTAAAAGATGTTTGTGGTGGAGGTGGGCCTGGTTCCCTGTCCGATCACTTGACAAAGAAACACCACCCCCCCCACTCTCTTTGGAGGAGTTGAAGAGGGGGGACGTATTGACCTGATCCAAGACTGGTGCATCTGTGGGCAGAACTATGCGATTCTGAATGAGCCCAACCCGAACGGTCCTCGGGGGCCTAAGCTGCTCCTGGGCAGCCTCGAACATGTGCCCCTGCAGTTCAAAGTCCCGCTCTGAAGCAGCCTCTACTGCACATGCTGGCAGATCCAACTTCCTGTAATCAGAAATAGAATCAAGGTTGCTTAATAAGGATCTGCTAGATAAAGCACAGACACACTTGTATTTTGTGCAGTTTATTATATTGATTGTCACCAGGACTGCCAATCATTTTTGTTTCGCACGAAAGGTGATTTGGTAGCACTTGGAGTGGCAAAGACAACCAACCAATTATCTTTTAGAACGAGAGCAAAGTCCACGTCGGATAATGATTGACTCGTTAAGAACGTGGTAGCAAAAACACAATATACAATTGACTTTATGATATGAAAAGGCGGGCATATTAGGCTTGTCCCATAATCACTATGTTTGCCAAGGAGGCCAATTGGAATAATATAACCAGGTAAACCTATTACAACGACCGGATGTTAAATAATTTCAGCGGGCGGTGAATAGGCAACTCACTTTGTCTCCTTTCCGAATAAAATTCGTCTCACTTCTTTAAGTTCCTCCTTTGGAAGATGTGTTTCTAACGTCTTCTCTAAAGACTCAAACTCGGACGCTGACATTGTAAAATACTGTCCGAACTTAAGTATAGTGCTGCGAGGGGTCGAGAACCTGAGCCGCAACTGTGTCCAAGAGGGGGCTGGTCTTCCCTTTTCCCTGTAGCCTAATTATGTAATCTGCATATTCTTACTATAGGCTAAAATGAAAAGTCAAAGCAATAAATACCACTGTGCACATTTGTAAATAATCTATATCGACAGTCTGAGAGTCATTTATTCAAAAACACTTTATTTAAAGTCCTGGTACTTTTTTGGATACGTCGCCTGATTAATTATTATTATCTGAAACATGGACACACTATTCAGTGGCGTTTGGTCACTATTTGATGGAATTACTCTTCTTGTTTCCACTCGTGGTCTTGTTCCGACTTTGGTTGATAAGAGCGTCCCTCTGTGGCCAGCCTTTTCTGGAGGGACCGCCTTTTCTATCTCGCTCCCGACTGGGTAGAGACATCTTCCGCAGAATCTCTGAGGAATAGGTTGGATGGAACAAACAGAAAAAACAGAATATTTTTTAAATATAGAACACTGTGTAAGAATCATGTTGACATGTACAGAACATTGATATTTGACATTTGATGATATGTTTCCATAAACCGATATAGAAACGGTCACCTGTGTTCTTACCTGCTAATTCAGGATGACATCTTCCCAGGTTGTTTAGGAGAGGTAGATACTTGTTACCGTCAGTACCATCATCTCCTGTAAAAATTCGATGGTAATTCTATAATTAACACATTAATACACCCATTCAATTTCAGACAATACAACTGTTTGAAAGACTTAGAAAAATACTCTACTCTGTGGTGTTGCTATGTCCCTCATCAGGTAGTACAAGATTGTATTAAGGTTAGAGAGACTCACTGGACACCTGTAGGAGGTTAGAGAGACTCACTGGACACCTGTAGGAGGTTAGAGAGTGTCACTGGACACCTGTAGGAGGTTAGAGAGACTCACTGGACACCTGTAGTAGGTTAGAGAGACTCACTGGACACCTGTAGGAGGTTAGAGAGACTCACTGGACACCTGTAGTAGGTTAGAGAGACTCACTGGACACCTGTAGGAGGTTAGAGAGACTCACTGGACACCTGTAGGAGGATGTAGCTCTGCCTCTCCTTCAGAAAGCTGCTGGCCCGCTCCACACTCTGTTCCCTCTCGTTCAGATTCATCAGCTCCCCGGACCTGTCCATCAGCTCCACACAGTCTGCGCCACACATTCTCACACATCAATGCTCATGTATTTGTACAAGTCACCAAGACAGCTACATATTCCTGCACATTTACCTACAAAGCAGGAATCTGAAAGTCAGGCTACTGATTGATGTTTTGAAGCTATATCTGGTGCTGATTAGTGAATTAGTCTTATTGCTTTATTTTTCTGCAACAGAAGAGAAAGGGTGTTTACCTTGAGATTCCACATTACATCTTTCTTTCAAATTTTGGATGAAGTTTATCAGTCTGCAATTCAAATTGAATAATTCCATTCTGTTGTCTGACAAAGCAAAGAATCTCTTATTAATCATTATTATTTATATACAGTATTGTTGTAAAATCAATCCTCAATCAATTCAGATTTGAGTAGTCGATAGTTTACCATTCTGACGTTACTGCCTCTATTGTAATTTACCAGGTAGGGCAAGCTATTTACAAAGTTGATAAAATAGCGTCAAATTATGTAAAGATGACATCATGTAATTCACTTACCTCCAAACTGTACCATGACGAACATTTCCTTCTCTCTCTATGTCGTTTAGGCGTCAGAACAGAAACCTCCAGCTACCTTACAAAATGCTGCTCCAAGTACTATATTTGAAGCACCCATCTCTTGCATAGAACTAGAGGAGTAATGAGTTTGGGCTAAGCACACAAAGCCACAATAGGGGGTGTTAAATCACTGTTGTTGACTACAGTCATACTTAGTGACAAGCCTCAGCACTGAGGGAAAGGCCATTGTGAATTGGCATCTACAGTTTCTCTGAGCAAACACACTTTTGACAGGGTATATAGCTTTCTGATTTTAAATCTCTAACTGTTGAGATAGTAAAAACATTTTTTTTTGTGCATCTATACACATTCTCCCTAGATGAAGCTCTTTCAGTTGTCCCTCTCCGCTCCAGTTCCCTTTTTCTAAAGGCAAGACGTTTTACGTGACAGGAAGGCACTATTCTTGTTTGTATCCATGGAGTCAGTCTGTACACAGTCTCACAACTCCTTCGGCCTTCACTGTTGCTTGAACACTGAAGCTTGGCTCAGCTACTGTGGGGGATGATATAGAGGTTTTATTGTTAGCCCATAACTGACATGGTGACCATGACCAGGATTCAACCTATATCAAGACTGGTCTGGCCTCAGAAGCATCAAGGCTCGGTCAAAGAATAAATAATGATGGCAAGTCTGCTCAAACGAGAGAACAATTCTCCTGGCTTTGAGTAAACGTGTTGAAATAATTTAGTCGTGCACAGAGCTTTGGGCCAGGGCTCGGAAGGTCCCTGGTGCATCCTTAAAAAGCCCCAAACACCCCCTGGGGAAAACGCTGAAAGACTTTGCCCTGTGCCCTGTAACCTGAATTCACTAGGGGATTATAATAAAAGATGTGAAAATAAAAAGGACCATAGAGTTTGGCGTGCGAGACATGAGGGCCGTATTGCCCCCATGCCCTTAGAGGGACCACCCCAGCTATGGAACCCCACTTCCCTTTGTCTACAGCTCCTCCCCCTGCTGGACGGAAGCCATGGCGAGCCCTCGAACTGCGGATACTGATTAATGGCTCTGAAAGCTGTAGTGTATTCAATTCATAAACAGTGCAACATGAAGAAGCAAACAAATGCATCTAGAGATGACAGTCAGACAAACAAAGATTTATTATATAACAAAAGGCACTGCATTGCATCCAACACGTGAGAATACAAAGAACTCTGGCAGTAACATGAGAATTGGACAATAATCAGTGGGAAACTACTATTTCCACCTCATTCTGTTTCAAAATGACTAAAAGACAAGGTACCCTCAATGATATTTGGCCGATAAATAAACGGAGGTAAAGAAATATTGGTACTGCTGTGGTAAACATACAAACTGCGACACACATGCAAAAGTGAGAAATCAAATCAAATGAGCAAAGAGTCACAGAATGAGAGTCCTGCAACAAAACCACATCAGTGTGACTTCAACCATAAATACAAATATAGTTTCTGTAAAAAAGAATCTTAAACCCCAATGTCTGTGCCCTCAAAAATAAACCTTTTTGCAACTGCGAAGGAGCCAATGTTGGTATTCAAGACAGTACGATGGTACCAATGAGGTGGAATGAAGTCTTTTAGGTAACCAACCAAATGTCACTTCTCAGCTCGAATGCCAGTCTGCCCAGAGATTTCCATAGAACCCTTGCACGCCTAACAGACGCCAAAGATGCCCGCCTGTTTGAATCTACACCATCAGGTCAGTGTGATCAGGAAACCTTTGTGAATGCTGATCTCCCTATCAGGACACCTCCGTGAGTTCGGTGGAGCAGAGTGTTTGTTTACAGAAGGATGACTTGACCTGGGCAGACGAGAAACTCTCTCTGGCCTTCACCTCCACCACTTCCGTCCCCACGAAGGGCCCCTGTTGCTGTTCTCCACACTGCAGCGGGGGCCCTGTGGGGTGAGCATGTGTCTGTCTGAGGGGCTGGGGCGCAGGGGGACCCACCAGGGGACTGTGGTGGGCGACGGCTGACGGAGGGGGCTGAGACGCTGATAGGATGCCCCCCGAGTGGGCGGAGTACCGGCAGGAGCTCTCACAGCTGCTGCTGCTGCTGTGCTCCGTGAAGAGGTCGAAGCTGATGCCGTTGGCCTTGACTCTCACAGAGTCGCTGATGCTGTTGTGGGTGGAGGTGCGCGTGCTGCCGCTGCTCTCGAACAGTTCCCGGCGGCCCAGGACGTGGCGCCGGATGATCTTGCGGAAGGTGTGGCGGAACTCCCGGATGCGGTAGGCGTAGATGAAGGGGTTGACGACCGAGTTGGCGTGGGAGAGGATGATGGCCACGTAGAGGGTCCAGAGGGGTGCGTGGGCACACTGGGGGCAGAACAGGGTGAAGCAGTTGATGAGGTGCAAAGGCAGCCAGCAAATGGCGAACAGGCCCACAATGATAGCCAGAGACTTGGCCGCTTGGACCTCCTTCTGGAGGGTGGAACGGGACTTCTCTCCGTGCACAGCCTTCAGCTCGATAAGCTTCAGCTGGCGTCGGGCTGCCATGAAGATGACTAGGTAGATTGCCAGCATGAGGAGCAGGGGCACCAGGACACAGGCCAAGAAATTGAAGTAGACCATGTATTCCATGACAACCACCTCTTCAAACAGGCACTTCATCAGGCCGGGTGGGCAGGTACTGTTCAGGTTCTCAGTGAACTTGTTCCAGCCCATCATGGGAGTCAGGCCAATGATGATGGAGAGGACCCAGCAGATGGCAATGATGCCCTTGGCACGCTGGCCAGTCACGAGGCTGTTGTACCTGTGGGTGGAAGGTAACCATGGAGAACCCAATCAGAAAGACACATACAGGGACAATGCTTTTATATGAAATGTAGGAAGGAGAAATATTCATCCCCTTAGGTGATGAAATTACCCAGAAATTGAAGGACAAATTGTGAAGCAAGAGAGATAGAGAACATTATTCATTTTAATTTGTTAAAGTAATATAAGGTCAGGAGGGAAGGAAGGTCTATTTTGAGTGAATGTGTTCGTCAGTGTGGGAGAGCAGCTGAGTTATTTGGCCTGTTTTTATCACATTCTCTAGATGTTAAAGTTCAAAAGGTTCACTCTGAGAAAACAAGCCCCCACCTCATGGATGCAGAACTACAGACATTAATGAAACCTCTCAGAATATCTCAGGGGAGAGGCACAACAGACTGTTTGGACGCAATAAAAACGTTTCATACTATAGAGACAGTAATGTACAACAACCCATAGTGAAAAACGGGCCCGTAAAGAATGTCTGAGCATTTGATACACATCAAGCTATGAGACAACATACAATGTGTAAATTACCTTATACATAAACAACTGTTTCTCAACAGTTATGGCAGTTATGTAGAAGGTCACAGTCTATTTAAACTATTGTGCAGTGGGGAACCCAATTTACTGCTCCTGGGTGAGATGTCCTCCTGGGAGCCTCTATATCTGTATCCACTACGGATATAGGAATCTCACGCTGCCAATACTTTGTTTCTCACTCATACGTAGTGAGAGCCTCCGTTAATACACCGAAACTCATCACCACCCTTTTTACCTTTCATTTTATATCTGGGTACCCCGCCCGCAAATAAATATAGGTATATCAGCAAAGATTCAAAACAAACAACGAAACCGAGAGTTTGGGATCGTCGCACCCCTCAGGGTTCATCGATCGTAAACTCACCTCAGGGGCATCTTGATGGCGATGTACCGGTCTATGGCGATGGCCAACAGGCTGAAGATGGAGCTCTGGGTGAGCACCAGCACGAAGCAAGCGATAAACAAACACCCGTAGAAGTTGGAGCAGAACCCGGTGCTGATGAGGATGGCGAAGGGGATGGCCAGCACGCCCACAGCGATGTCCGCCACTGCCAGGGACACCACGAAGAAGTTAGTGATGCTCTGCAGGTTGCTGTTGAGACACACAGCCCAGCAGACCAGCACGTTGCCCAGCACGGACAACACGGCGATCAGCAACTCCAGGACGATGTAGATGGCGACAAAGGGATCGTCCGGCATGATGAGAGGGGCAGGGAGGTCACTGTGGAGGAGGGAGGATACCTCTCCTCAAAGTCCATTGCTGCAGCTTGGCAGCTGTGACCTCACCCTCTGGGGTTCAATGTCTCCTCACAGTGAAGGTCTAGAGTCAGATGTGTCCTCACAAACCAAAGGTCTCCAGTCAACAGCCAATACAATACTGTACAGTATTCTTCCAAGTCGCACAGTACGCAATCCTCTACTAAGATGCAGTTCAGATAAATTCTGTTCAGCTTCAGCCCAGACTCGAGGCAAACCACCTATTCCGCAGACAGAGCATGAGTGTCATCCTTCTCTGGATGTGTCTACTCTCTGGTCTTGTCCCCTCAAGACCTTCCCCTCCGATGGAGATTCTGTAAAGTTGAAAGAGTGCCAAGGAAGAGATCACATGAGCATCATCCTGCTACTTTGAGGAAGTAAAACGTCAAAATTCGAACAAAAATGTTCATCCAGAAGAGGGAATAGTTACATATAGTTACATAATAGTTACATCATGTCATGCATGATTATGACATCAAATTAAATAAAAATAGGTCAAGTCCAGTTCTATTTTGTAAGCAGTTCAATTAATAGTTAAATTTTCAAATTAATTGCATCTACAGTATATTCTGAAAATCTGCATACCATTTCGAATTCATCTGGACAACTATTGATTACATCAGCACAGTGGCCACTATGATTTATATGCAATAACATATCAGCTAATCTGAATCTCCCCCATTAAGTTCAGCACTAACACAGCAATACACCAGGGCCCAGAGGAAATAGAATCAGTGCCAGGATGGCAGGGGGACGAAAAAAAGCAGGACCCCAGAGCTCAGAGTGGTGTGACATCCCATTGACGAGAGGAAACAGCTTGGATGCTACAGGGACTATCTGGAATGTTCTATATGTTCCCCCGAGGCTACACAAAGTCTGCCTGATAAAGAGAGCAAAATCCTGTGTCTATTCAGAAACACTTTATTTTTTATTTTTACATGAGGTTATCGAATCAACTACCATTGTTTGAAAACAGACAAGGGAAAAAATGTAGCAGGATGATGGTGAAATATGTTGCCAAATATTCTTGATTTGAACTAATTAACACTGTAGGTCCATATTTAGTGCCATTAGCTGATCATGTTTGACACATATTTTCCTTGGAACTGATTCTAGTTAGTGACTTCCACACAAAACTTCCACAACAAAATCAACATGATGAGGGTTTTTTTGGGGGGGGAGGGAACTCATGCTTCTAGCAGAGAGCAGCTGTGCTTCTTGGAACTCCAAAACCTCGGCTCTCAGAAACGTTTCCCTGTTGGTTGGACCTCACACTGTTCTCTCACTTAGTATCAATTAACGTAATGAAATCAAGATGATTTTTTAAACTCCAACATTCTCTAAACTCCACACAACAATCCAAATAAACCCTTTCTTTCTTTGAATCCCCTCCAAGAAGGTTGTTTACCCCACAACAACCTAATCATTTAAGCGAAGAGATCCAATCCTGCTGGGTAGGACAATAAAATGCCACAAAATTACAATCCTCTTGCAGTCTTCTGGCATAACAATAAATGAGGGTGGGACTGTCACTAAAATGACATTAGTCAGTCAAAGACCACCAAAATAACTAGGCCAACTAAACCTTTCAATATCCAAACTCTAGAGTGGACATGCAAGTGTCTCAGTATGCCCAACAATGCGCCCTACTGGCTAGGTTGTGTCATGAATTTTGGACAATCATGCTCAACATATTGTGTGTCATATATTCACCTAAATACAATATTTAAATGCATTTCCTAGAAGGCAAAGAAACATTTTATAGAGCTCTAAATGTCTAAGTAAACTTTGCCAATATGACTCTACTGTGCTTGCAGGTGTAAAACCAGTTTGACGTTGCTCAGACAAGGCACCTAAATCATTTGACATCTAATTCTACAGTTAGGCTATAATAAACATGAAACTTTCCCGAATCACATATTTGTTTAATTAGCTCAACTTTAAATTAATTCAATCAAAAGAAACATCATGAACATTTACACCAGAACATATTGAAAAAATAATAGTTACTCTTCATCATGGGGTACATATGTTTTCTATCAACGCTAATAGACATGGATAAATCCCAAACGTTTGTTTGTTTGTTTTTACTATTCGAGTATAATGTAATACCGTATCAGCTAGTGGCTCTTTAAACGAAATGTTCTTGATCTTAACTGTGATTTAATGCCGTGGCCACATTTTCTCTCGACAACATATTATGTTATTATTTCAAACATAAACTAATATGGAAATATATTAATACAAAATAAAACAAAAACGTACCTTATTGAAATATCAAACGAGTTTGTCATCAATACATTTATGCTCTATCTTAGTTGTCCTACTCCACCTTTTCGTTACAACCAACTGATGCATTTCCAACTGGACCCAGATCACTTGTGGATCAGCCTACACGTGACTCAGCCAGCAAGATAAACAGTCCGATCAAAAGCAGCTAAAGTAGGCTGTAAATCTTTTATTATAGCTATGTGAAATATTGGGAGGGAGGTCTAAAACCAAGAAATAATAACTTTTCTCGTCGTATTACGGAATATGAAATCGTTTCTAAATTTTCAATGGCAAGCCAATTAGTTTTAATGTAGTTTAAAAAATAACTTTGAGAACAATTCTCTGAATGGTAACTGCAGTCTGGACTCTACACTTCTTCCAGAGTAAACTAGCCTTACTGAAAACTTAATTCTTACACTTTTCCAGTCGTGTCCAAAATGCTGCGCGTTATACACACAGAACTGCGCAGTTGCTCAGACTGGATGATGGATATGGCCCTAGAGCAGACTGACGTGTAGTGATTTGCAAGGTGCAACTAAAAGTGTGTGTATGGTTCTCTTGAAACCTATCTCATGTTCTTGTGAATTATATGTGAAACATTCTGAGCTCTGTACGACAAAGGTCAATGATTACCAAACTGCTGAACAGATTTACCCTGAATAATCTAGGAATTTCCTCTATAGCCTATCCAGAGCCAGAGCGAGAAAGATTCTTGCTATGGCTCTGATCCTACCTAAGGACATCGATTTCATTCATTACTTGAACAAAGACTGCTGTGTGCCAAATTTCAACAGCTCTTGTACTTTAATGAAATACACTATTCATCAACAGTTGATCACTATTTTATTTGGTAACTCTTATGATCCTGATGCTGTAATTAGAATGTATCTGAATCATGTGTACAACATACATTCTTGTTTGAATGTTTAAATTGTGAATGTGAATGTTTAGATCATGCGATTTTCTCCAGTCAACTTGTAAGGGGGGACATTATTAATAAAATAATACTTGTCAGAAATGCAACATAAAAGAAGACCAAAAGCGTTTTTCAATCCATTATTATTTATAAGTGAAGAAAAATAAAGCATTATAAATACAATCGGTTGGGTCTTTACATTAACTGATTATCATAATGTGCTTTACAAGACTTTTAGCCCTTCACGTGGTCGCAATCATTTCTTTGAAACAGAAATAAGAAAAGCTAATTCGAATTCTTTCATTCTGTATCCAACTGTTAAAGTATAACATGAATAAAGTAACAAGCAAAAGATAAATGTCTGGTAATAATAAAATAAAGAAACAGGCTCAATGTTTCAAGTAAACAGAATATAAATGTAGTGGACCCGTACAATAACGTTTTTCCTTTTAGCTTTCACGTCATAACTGTTGTCAAACAGCACAGCAATAAACTAAAGAGAAGGCAAGATGCAGATGTGATGTTACTCAGGCAGTGGTACATACAGACGTTGTGATATTTCCCTGGGTAGTGGCTTCATGTCAACATTAAATTAACTTCTTACTGGATCATCTTGGCTTTGCTAACTCTGTCCATAGTACAATAGCAGGCTTGGGCTCAGTGCTAATAAATCACTTCATGTGAGCCTTCTGGAACGCAATGTCCACTGGAGCTTGATCAAGAGACATTCCCCTCTTTATGGCAGGGATACTTCACATAACCTTATAGCTGATAGGAACGTTGAATTAAATTTTTTAAGGACAGTTGTGGTAGGTCAATGCAAACCCAAAAAATAAATTCATTCGTCATCCTTATTGTTGTTGTTGTAGTTGAGAGAATTCTGTGCAACACATGGTTAAATGATCTTGAGAAACACATTTAAATATCCATACAATCACGTAAATGATCATTTTACCCATTAACTGTGCTTTGTCTTGGTGCTAAAATCAGTTTGAATTTAAGCAGATGGTGGTGAGGTGGCTTGGCAAGGAGTCAAGAGTGAATGTGCTTTTAAATAGTGTTGACATTCCAAGGTTTTTATCATCACATGCGAAAAAAGGCAAATACCACATCTGCATGACGACATTTGCAAGTGTGTCTGTGGCGTACAAAGGTAATTATTTTATGAAAGACATCAGTGCAACAGTATTGTAGTAATTTCACATGTCATGATAAAACTAATAAACTTCCTATATTGGATTATAGAAGTCACACTAATGAATAAGAATTGTCTGCCTCTTCTAATCCTTTATTTAAACATAACTCTTGGTGGTTTAATGTAAACATAAATTGGCGTGCTCTGCATATATTTATTTGAACAGGAAATTATTAAACTAAGGTGATAGATGATAATATATCATAAATGAAATCTGACAAATATGAGTTAATCTGATATGTACAACTAACTGTTGTCATTTGCAACTGTTTTAAAGTTGTTACACTTTCTTTCAATGACTTGGTTGTGGAGCAAATAAAATATTCAAAACATCAAACTACACATTACTGAGCACAAGATGACAGGCCCACACAATTCTATGGAATTTAGGAGAAAGTGGGGGGAAATTAAAGGCAATCCCATATTGTAGTGTAAGGACACTCCTTCTCCTTTTAGAGGTAGAGTCCACTTCCTAAGAACTACAACTTGAGTGTAAAAGATGTTAATGTTCCTGATAAATGGATCCCTTTACAATTTATAGTACAAGCTCACGGTGTTTACAAACCAAACTCCAGAAAGGCTATCCGGACAGGCACTTCTGCCATCAAAGGCACATTTCGCTGACGGAACTCTCATGGGTCAGGAAAAGTTCAAAAATAAAATATCCTTTTATGTTTCTGGTCCCCATACTAAAGCAGATCACACATAGTAATCAGATAAGCGTAGAAAAGCAGCTTGGCTGACACATGTGGGACGAAGCCTGGGTTGGATAAGAGGAAGCAGGGTAGGAAGGCACTGAGAGTGGGGGTGACTGCAGGGTGGCCCTGGAGCTGGAGAACCACGGCTCTCCGTTCAGCACAAACCCTGAAAGAGGTCTTCAAGAGCCCTCGGGCGAAGATTCCGTCCCTCTAAAGATCTAGAATGTTCCCATGAACACAGCTCCCACCCCACGCTCCGGATAGAGAACTAGTTCAGCGATTCCCGAGAGGCTTCTCCTCCGCGCTGAGGAGGGGCATTAAGACAAGCGCGGAAGACGTGGAACGTAGCTGGGGGGGTCGGGGCCGAGAACGCCCCGCAGAGCTGAGGTTTCTGAATGACATGCTGGGGTCGAGGTGATGGCTTGCCTGCGTGGTGGTTCAGGTTGCCCCTCAGGTCTCAAAGTACTTGTAGATGGCTGTGACGTAGGTCATGACACTCTGCCAATCAGGTCGCTCCGTGTGGACCATCTCATTGATGTCCTGAAATAGGAGAGACATTTAGCCATGGCTCGCTAAAACTCTAGTACCTTCTGAATGTAGAAGCATGCATGTATTGACGAGTTTCACAACATAATACATATCGTTTCCTTCCAAAAGGGGTGGTTTCTCGCTACTCTTCTCATCCTTACCAGAGAAGACTTGATGCCAACACTCTCCGCAGCCTGGAAGGCTAAAGTGAAGTTCCGCCTCTGCGGACACGTGAAAGAAAGCACATATTCAGACACACTGTACAGAGGGCCATAAGAACAGAGCAGTATAACGTGGTCGTAAAACGGGCCTAAATCATCCGTGCTTGCCTTGTCCTGGCTGCCGAGCTCCTGGTAGGGGATGTGGGCGGGTAGGTAGGTGTGCAGCAAAGCACAGAAGGCAAGGCCGTCGTTCCAGCTGCTGCTGAAGTTCGTTATGTCGATGTTCTGAAAGAGATCGATCGCGATGAGTTCACAGGAGATGCACGTTGACATTGTGTTCGTTCAGCAGGTGCTTGTGTGCCAAAGTGGCGTGCAACTAGAGCACACGTAAAAATCACAAAACTGTTTAAGACGTCAGCGATGCAGAATAAGCTGTGCGGACATGTTTGTACATGCAAGCATGGAACCAAGGTCTTATTTTGTCGGGTTTGTTTCTCCCCCTGAGCAAACAGCTTATCCGAATGACCTAGTTCCTCTATCAAGAGACGTGTGGATCAAGTGAGAGGTGATTGCCCTTATTGATTCATCAATCAATTAATAAGGAAATGAAGCATCTGGAAGCACTACAAATTCTCCTTTTTATTTATTTTTTATTTCCTGGCAGGCTTCCCTTAGAAATACTGTTCTACAGTAACTCCCTCTAAACAACATGTCTAACTTGTCCCAGCTGGTTCGACAGGTCATCGGTTCACGCTACAGTGTGAATCCATATGTCCTGGACGTCATCACCTCCTACCAGACACAGGTCTCCGTTAGCAGGACGTGCCAAATTTGGCGCACTTCCTGGAGATGCCCACCATAAACTGGCTACCGTGGCGACCATTCACTCCCTACAGTTGCAAACAAACAATAAAAGGGACCACCTCGAGACCGTGACGGCAGAACGTGTTGATAATAGGCAATCTAATAAGTAAAGATCTATTCATTAGAGCCAGGATCATCGGCCCATGTTAATGGCCCTCCGAGGACAAGACGTCCGGTGTTTGTCTACAGTGATGCTGTGGGGGATGGAGAGCCACTCCTATGAAGACCAAACGCAGCGGTTCTCATGACAACATCTATTATGGTTTATGATGATGATGATGGTGGTCTGACAGAGAATGAGAAGGAGGTAGAGACAGAGCAGTTGGACCAGAGCAGACTCCCAAACACGTGAGCGAGCGCGTGAACGTACCTGGTAACCCTCGGTCTTCTTCTGGCACCACTTGAGGAGAGCGTTCCTCTTGGAGCCTCCATACTCCCTGGCCAGGGCAGCCAGGGGGTCCTTCCTCTCCTCCCTGGACACACATATCAGGCAGGAGCCGTGTTTGAGCGTTTGACCTCCACGGCCCGTTACCGTTCAGGTGTCAGGAAGTGTGAAAGGGGGTGAGCGGGGGTGCGTTCGTACCGGAGGCGGCCGCGTGCGGTGGGGGTCACGGAGGCCGTGGGGGAGGAGGTGGAGGCCGAGGCCATGGCCATCAGAGAGGACGACGAGGGGCCCCCGTCGGAGGCCGAGAGCTCCCTCTTCATCTCCTCGCTGCTCCTGCGGGACACTGGGCACAGCACAGCACGACACATGTCCACAGTTAGACTAACCCAAAGCAGAATTCTTGGAATTTCCCTTCAGGATCAATAAAGCGAACCGAGTCAAGTTTACTGCGCTGAACGCTCGGGGAGTATGGAATGTGTGCGTATGGCTGGCTGCTTCCTTTAGTTTCAGGGGAAATGACATCAGCTAGTGTCATGGTTGATAGCGGGACCTCATGTCTGACCTGACATGGCCTTGGAGGCGTCCATGTTGGAGACCCTCTGGAGAGCAGAAGGAGAGCGGCTGGCAGAGGAGCCCCGGAGGAGATGCTCCGCTGTGAAGAGAAGGCACACGAGAAAACAAAACGTTGCTAAGAAAAACTGCTTGACGACTGCAAATGCTTCTCAAGGAGAGATTCTATTTAAGGGGGTTAAGCACCATTCCAAACCCCACTGTGAAGGAAGCACCACCGAGGGTTTGTTTCCCATTAAGGAGGACAATCCATCACAATACACTGAAAACATTAGAGGCTATGGCCAAAACAGCACGTTCACAGTAAGCTCGTATGCATAAGGGGACACGTGCAAATTGATTTCAATGACCAAGGTTTTGAACAAGCATGATATATCTATTTATGATTATAATTTGTTATGTTTTTTTATTTTTTGAGCTCTACACTTTATCACTGTGTGCTGTACTGCATGGAGAGCAATATGGATATTTACATCCCAAATTCAATCGGGAAGAGGAATGATGGTAAAATACCCCAAACGTGTTCAATAACACATTTTTAACCGTCTCACTAATGATGAGAGTTCTCCCACTGCAGGCCTGCAGCTCTCCCCAGTGCTTTGTTACCCGTGACAACTCCAATCAGGGTCAACACCTCGCTGAGTCCACACCCCCTCCAGAGGTCACACTGCCCCCCCACCCCAACAAACGGCCAATGCCTTGGACACAGCAATACAGCTTCTAAAACGGCCCGAGAAGACCTCATCAACAGAAGCCTGCGGTCTGTGCTGTCCAAGGCACAGACCGCAGGGGGGGGGGAATGGAGTCTGATTCAAACCATGTCTATTTTTGGAGCCATTTTTTTTCTTCTTCTCCCGGAGATGAGACTGAAGGTTTACTGCGGCCTCACCTGGCATGCTGATGTCTGTGTAGCTCGGCCTTTTATCACTCAGACAGGAGAGGGGCTTCGGAGCAGAGATGGAGCCGCTGATGGAATGCCTCTGTAAAAGACCATCCCAGGCTAGATTAAAAACACACACACACACACACACTCTCCAGTAGCAGGTGTTTTCAGACAGGAAGCGGTTCAGACGGCAGGGTGTTCTCATGCAGGTCATAGAGGGGTGAGAAAAATAAGGACTTAAAAGCAGGACTGAAGATTTGATGAAAACTGTATGTATCTACTGGACTCCGGTCCCTTCAGCTGTTAAGACAGGATTCCCAACATGGAGACTTCATATCAAACATACAAACATGCAATAGCTGCCGTCTACCTCTTTTAGTGGAACTTTGCAATACTATTGACTATCTGTACTTTTTTTACTCATTGCACTTAGAAAACGATGTCTGCTATTGGTTAAGGTTCTGGTGGTCGCATGTCTGAACAGTGTGCTTCTCTGTTTTTTTTATATTTGCACCAGAACTATCCCCCAGGGACAACTAATATATTTTTTTAGTAACTACAGACTGTATGTGGTCATGAAAAGACTAATGAATCTTTCATTTTAAATGATACTGATATGCAAGGATCCTCGAGCTGTGAAGTTTCCTCCCAAAAAGTGTAGCGAAGTGTGGAACTGAATTTGGTGCGAGAGAACGTATCTAAATACAGGACGTATTTTCTCTGAGAATATTCATGAATCTGTAGTGACTGTGAAGAATGACAAACATTTTTCCAGCGAATGTGCAGAACGTGACCAGGCAAGTGGCTGTCAACTGTGACAAACTGCAAGCGCCAAAGGAGGAAGAGCTATCTGTGGAACACTGGAGATATATAAACACAGGGATATGGTGAGAACAGGAAGTGTGTTCACTTTAACCCCTGCACTGCCGCCCAAGTGACAACACCAGAAAAAACAACACCAGATTCCTGGCACCACATCAGTAGTTTGGGAGAACGAGTCAACACATTATTTATGAAGAAATAAATACATCGACGCAGATGTCGTATATAGAAATAAATGTTTCTATCTATAATCAGGCCTCCTGACGCCGTACCTGTATGGGAGAGACGGCAGCGGCGGGGGTGGTCTTCAGAGGGCTGGGGCTGAGCGGGGTGCGCGGGAGGGGGGCAGCAGGGGGCGCGGGGGCAGCGGCAACAGCAGCTACAGCAGCAGCAGCCGCCACCGGACCTGCAGTGGAGCGCAAGACCAGAGATGAGCGAAGACGCCCCCCCAAAAATCGATAAACGCTCCCGTTTTCCCCAGAGGTGATACCGACTGGGTCGATTCGACCCTCCGTTTACCCATCGAATGTGTTAAGGTGAGAAGAGGGGGGTCATATCTTACACTCGTACTGGGGGGTACCTTGTGAGGCATTGTCGAAGCTCTTGATGAGGGTCTTGACGGTGGGCGAGGGCTCGGAGGAGGTGGACGAGCGGCGGCTCAGGCCCATGCCCTGCCTCAAGGCGGCTAGGTCTCTCTCCACGGCGTTCATGTAGTTATACACCCGGCCCCTCTCCTCATCCTGTCTGGGGTACACCCACAGGATCAGTACACACACTCGTATGAACACAGCTGCAAACATGCATTGGCAGATCCCACCACAAGCCGCTTGGTTTTGGATCGAGTGAAACGCGTGAGACAATGGATGACGAGTGGAGCCTTACTTGCGGTTCTTGACCTCGTCCAACTCCTTGGCCAGCTTCTCGTTCTTCTCCTGGGCCTCGTGCAGCCGGCGCCGCAGGTCCCCGATCTCCTCCTGGGCTTCCGACTTGATGTCATTAGCGATGACAACGGCCGTCTGGAGATCGGCCTGGAACTGACGCCACTCAGCTGACTCCTCCTGAACACACACACACACACTTACATGTAGGTAAATGTTGAAACACATTTCTGAGGTACAGTAGAAGCATATGAAAAAAAATCCAAAAGGGGTTCTAAATTCTATGGGTAAATGGCGGTCCCTAACAGGACCAGACCATAGTGTGGTGTTTAATGTGGGCAGTGACGTGGCCCTCGGATGGGTCTGTGTTCTGTTCTGGAGCCCTCAGAGGGGTCTGTGTTCTGTTCTGGAGCCCTCTGATGGGTCTGTGTTCTGTTCTGGAGCCCCTCTGATGGGTCTGTGTTCTGTTCTGGAGCCCTCAGAGGGGTCTGTGTTCTGTTCTGGAGCCCCTCTGATGGGTCTGTGTTCTGTTCTGGAGCCCCTCTGATGGGTCTGTGTTCTGTTCTGGAGCCCTCTGATGGGTCTGTGTTCTGTTCTGGAGCCCCTCTGATGGGTCTGTGTTCTGTTCTGGAGCCCTCACCCTCAGTCTCCTGTGGAGAATCTTAATCTCCCGCTCCATGTCATGTCTCTGGTCCTGCAGCTTCTTAACAGAGTCTAGAGAAGGAAACACACTCGCACAGCTGAGTTCATGTGAACGGGCCGCAGGATAAATTCACACACAGCACAGGAAGACAGTGAGAAGATCTCCCTTAAAACAAACCCAGGCATGATAGAGACAGGGACCGCTGTAGCAGGGGGTTAGGAAACAGGACATTGTTATTGTTTAATTGTGATAACCTCCACTGGAGTTCATGGTGATTTCCCTGAAACTAGGCTAAATGGGGTATTAAAAGGAAGAGTCATGCTATTTAACAAAACGAATTGACTTAAGACATGTAAACAAACACTTTTTCCAATTTCCCATGTGTGGGCACATTAGGCATAGAAAACTCTAGACCGCCACCCTGTGGCCAGAAGTGAAGACTGCAGCACTGGATTCAAAATGCCAATCCCACTCACTCTCCAGGTCGGTGATGATGAGGTTGTCGTGGAGCTTGACGGCTCGGTGCTGCTCCACCTCGTCCTCCAGCTCGAAGATGGTCTCCTTCATGTCGGACACCTCCGTCTCCTTCTCCTGCAGGTCGCCGCGCTGCTTCTCCAGGCCCCGCTTGTGCTCGGCCATCTGCATCTGCACCTGTTCCTGGAAGGCTCGGTACTCTCCGTCCAGCTGCAAGCACACCGGAAGAAAGAGGGGGGGGGGGGAGAATCCATCACCGCTGGTTAACTAATGAGGCCCCTCAATGGATTCTCATTCCGTATCCGCGGTGGGGAAAAATTAATTTACGTGACTGCGAGAATGTATGGTATGTGTTCTGCGATTAGATGTGGGCTTCGTTTTGAAATCTGTGGAACGCTGCTTGTAGATCCCCCCCAAAAAACACTGGAAGCAACTCATGTCTGTCTGGTTTGCAGTTTGACCGACCTTGTTGAGGGTGTCCTGCAGCCTGGTGACGTCGGTGCGGGCGTGGCCCAGGTCCTCCTGCAGCTTGGCGGCCCTGCCCTCCGCTTGCTCCTTGTCCAACCTCACGCCCTCCAGAAGCTGGCAGATGTCGTTCTTGTCCCCCTGGTTGTGGACCGAGTACAGCTCCGCCACCTTCTGCCTCTCCTGGTCCAGCTGGGCCCGGCAGCGGTTGAGCTCCACCTGGTCGCAGTTCACCGCCGCCTTGTACTCCTCCAGGGCGCCCACCATGGCCTTGCGGTCCTGCCGCTCCGACTCCATGATGCGCTCCATGTGGTGGTTCCTCTCCTTCAGGGCGCCGATCACCTCCTGGGCCTCGGCGTTGTCCTGCTCCGCCATCTTGAGCGTGTTGCTCAGGTGCTGCTGCACGCCCAGTAGCTGCTCCCGCTCGAAGCGGGCGTTCTCCGCCAGGTCCACGTAGCGCTGCTCCAGCTCCATGTAGCGGCCGCTCTTGATGTCCTCCTCCAGGGCGTAGGCCAGGTGGTGCTCGTCGAGCAGCGAGCGGAAGTACTCGATCTGCCGGCCGTAGTGCTCCAGTTTGTCGCTCTGCTGGCACAGGGAGTCCATGAGGAGGACCTTCTCTTCGCCCAGGCGCTCGTTCTCCCCGTTCAGCTCCTGGGTGATCTGCTGCAGGTCGGCCAGCTCCTGGAGCGTGGCCTGGAGCTCCTCGGCGGTGCTGTGCTGGTTCTCCTCCATCTGGTGTATGCGCTCCGTCAGGCAGGCCACTGACACCTCATCGCCACCGCCGCCCCGCCGCGAGCGTTCCCGGCCGGGCGCGCCCTCCGACTCGGAAGAGGAGGAGGCCCCGGAGGGGGCGTCCAGGGCGTCGTCGCTGGAGGTCACCGCCTGGTAGACCTCGCTGGACTCGCTGTCCAGGTTGTCCGCCGAGCCGCCGTGCTGGTGGCCGGTCAGCAGGTCTTCCAGGGAGCCCGGAGCAGAGCCCTCCACGGAGGAGGCGAGCGTCCCTGTTCCCCCGCCGTCGCTGTGCCCGCTGCCCGCCGCCAGATCTGGGCTCAGGGAGGGGTAGCTGAAGAGCTTATCAGAGCCGTCCAGCCTCTGCTCCAGGGAGAAGCCCAGGGCGTTGAGGCGGTCCTTCAGCATGCGGTTCTCGCTCTTCAGCAGGTTGAGCTCCTCGCGGATGGCCTGGTTCTGCTCCTGCAGGAGGAGCAGGGTGGACTCTACATCTGCCGCCGTGATGGCAGAGCCCTGGGGCTTCTCCTCCTCGCCCGGGCCTTCTTCGGGGGTTGTCTCCTCCAGTCCTAGACCCAACTGGGCACGCATGTCCCTCAGCTCGCTACGCAGGTGCAGGATCTCCACGTCTTTGCTCTTGGCCAGGCCCAGCAGGTCCGTCACCTGGGCCTCCAGGGCCACCTTGTCACTGATCTGGCTGTCGGATTTAGACTTGTTCATGCGGCCTTCCAACTCAGGCGGCGCATGGCCGCGGGAACGCTTCCCCTGCGCAGCATCCCCCTGCCCCGCCCCGGACGCTGACTGCTTCTTACTGGCCGAGGTTCTTGAAGTCCGTAGACGCTCCCGGGATGTGGCCGACTCCTTAGACACTGAGGACGTTGCACGCTTATTTGAGGCTCCTGGTGGGAGAAACAAAACATACTGTGTCATAAACAATAGCATGACTATGACTTGGAATATAATGCAAAAATATGAATGAAAAGAAGTACCTGAAGTTTTTTGTTTCTCTGAGTTACCGGCACTGGTTCCGGTGGATGCTGTCCGCTTGCTCTTGATGACCGTGCTGCTAGGTGCTGGAGCGCCCCCAGCCATCGCTGCTAGCAGATCGTCATTGCTTTTCACCTTAAAAAAACAAACACAAATTCCCCTCTGTGTCATAATCCATGGACTCAATACAGCCCATAATGCATAGAAAACCAAAACAGGAAATGAGTTACAGGGGGGGGTGGGGGGAGGTGTTTTGACTCAAACGTGAGGTGAACCTTAGAAAGCGGTGGCGCTGAGGTGGTCTTGGCAGTAGCCTTGGCGGAGGCTCCTGTTGCCACGCCCTCGGACTTCCCTCGCTCGCCACTCGGAGCCTTACTCGCCACCGGCCGGCCTGTCCTCTTCATGCTGGGCTCTCGGCTGCCGATACATTTACAGCTCAGTCTGCGCAGAGAGAGGAATGGTACACGTGTCAGAGCACTGAAGACTACCTTCAACTTTCCGTTAAAGGGATTCTTTCCATTTTCGTAACCCTATAAAAACATGACGGGATCCTCGGCTGCTGAAGTCTAGGAAACCAGGAGTGCCGTATCTGCCTGAGTGTACCTGGAAAGCTGTCGACCTCCACTAGAGGTCATTCATGATCCAGCTATGAACTGGGGCTTCACTCTGCTCAAAACTCCACACCCTGACAGGGATAGGAAAAATGTGTTTATCAGCTCATGTGCTTGACTCAGGTCTGGACTCAACCTGATGTAACGATGGGGCCAAGAAAGGAAAAAAAGTCAATGGGAGGTGAAGTGCTTTTAACAAAATGTTGCTTTGGTTCAAGTCAGGGAAACGAATACAGCAGCTTGTTTAAAAATGCTTGCAAGATGCCTAAGGATTTCTGATATGGACCAAATGGACTGCCAAACTGCAGACTAAGACTCATTACCTTAGGTGTTTAGCACTTTTTGTCAGGTGGTGGCTCACAGTTCTCAGTTCAAATTCTAAAGCAGTGCTTGAGATGGGGAGGGGCTGACGTATGAGTAATATCACTCAGCTGAGTGATATTAGTGCTGCCTATTCTGCCCCTACATTTACATTTAGTCATTTAGCAGACGCTCTTATCCAGAGCGACTTACAGTAAGTACAGGGACATTCCCCCGAGGCAAGTAGGGTGAAGTGCCTTGCCCAAGGACACAACGTCAGTTGGCATGACCGGGAATCGAACAGGCAACCTTCGGATTACTAGCCCGATTCCCTCACCGCTCAGCCACCTGACTCCCTAAGAGTCAGAGGAAGAAACTTACCCTGCTGCTAGCTGCTCGGCATTCAGCGTCTTTATAAAACACTGTATTGACAGCTGTGAGTGCTCATTAGAATTAAGACCAAGCCATGCTTCGTTAAAAAGAGGAGCAAAAAAAACAAACCCTAAAGATTCTATCGGGTTAACGCTTCTGGAACTGGGGGGGAAACCATACTTGGACTGGAATTATGAGATGTTTCCAGAGATTGTTTAACAGCTCCCCCTTGTCTACTTAAAGCTCACGTAAGCAGTTGAGGGGCTCAGCTTGTGAGAAGAGAATGTGGCTATACTGGCTAATGTCTCTCAGATGCCTAGGCTATGCTGTGCTGTAGCCTGGCAGTTCCTGTGGTGGGGAGGTGCCTGTTTATTCAGACCCCCCATAGAAATATGCTAAGTGTACACATTCCCCAACAGCCTGAGATGTAGACAGAGACTGCATCGTGTAACTTGACTAAATGGTAAAGTGCAGAGCAAGCAATGATAACACATTGCAAAAAAAACGACCACCAGTGTGTGTGTGTGTGTGTGTTTGTGGGGGGCCCTCATCCCACTCTCCTCTGTTTAGAATGTGCATGGTGTGTTGCCAAACACTGTCCCATGCTGACATGAGCACTACTGCTTTCAGAGCACTGGTTCAAATTCTGGTTCAAAGCATCCAAAAACACATCTAACCAAGGTGGCAGCCCTTTTTTTAGGAAGGGCTTTGAATGAGAGAGGAAGGTAGGGGCCATTTGTGTTGATAAGGCTGGACACGCTTAACTTTTCAGTCTATTCGCCCTGTTCTCTACAGAACACATCAGATCACAAAACCAACACCATGCATCTTCCAAATCTAAAAGGTGCCATTTGATCGCAGCAATTCCAAGAACTGCAAAAGTCCCTTGGATCTGATCCCAGACTCACCTGCAAGACAGCCCCCTGAGTGCCTTGCTGTGAATGAGACAAAGACAGGAGAAAGAGAGGTAGGGGAGACGTAAACAGTGAACATTTCAGCCCTTCTCTCTCATTCTACAACAAGCCCCCTCCCTGTTCCTCCTCTTCCTTATTCAGTGTGCTTTGACTGCGGGGAGTCAGTTCCTTTTCATAACACCAGTTTCCTGTGGCATACCCCTTGAATAAGAAGCTCACAGGGGTGAAGCATGACAAGGCATCAGTGAGTGAGAAAGAGCAGACAGTGTAACCTCTGAACTGGAGTCGAAAATATCCCTTCCAGCCGTAGAACATGCCCTAACATGGAACTCTCCAAGCCATCATGAAATCCTAAAATTAATAGCTGATAAACAATTTAGACAAAAACAAGCTTATATTTACTGTCGTTATTAACCTTTGGTTTCTAATGTTTTGTTTCCAAGAGCTTGAGATTTTTGAGTAAAGCAGTATGAAGCATTTTCCAAATGTAGGCTGGGGAGGGAGAGACAAGGAAGAGTAATTACTATTGCATAAGTCACATTCTCTGGACAGTGAATTGGAAGGACATTCTGTAAAAATATTGTTCCAGTAGAGTTAGTCAATTTCAGAAAATAGAGCCTGCAGTTAATATAAACTCAAGAAAGACATACAGACTCAACTTCAGTACATTTACATGCCTACTCACGTGTTTTAGACAGCGTGTGTACTTGTGTGTTTGTTTAAGAAACAGAGGGTCAAACTAATCAACATTTAAAATCGATTTTCAAACATTTAGCTCACGACATGTTAGAAGGCTAAAAGTAACTTGTAGCGAATGCTAGAAGGAAGGGATTAATGTTACTTTTTGTTTGTAAAGTTTAGATAGTGATAGCTCTATCTATTTCACAGACTCATCTTGGCATAATTTCTTATGGACAATGCAAAATATAAACTGTTGGTTTTATGGACGAAATACCAACAAGACTGAAACGCCTGATTCATAACCTGCTAATATCTAGCCTGAGTAGGCACTGCAACTGATGAGTAGTATTACTACTAGCCTAGTAGTCCTAACAATGGTTTAACTACCAGTAACAGAACGACTGACAATGTAGGGTGGGTAGCTATCGAGGGGTTAGCTGCAGCGATAGGGCTATAGTACCCAACTAGCCGGCTTGTAAACCATCCCTATCGTAACCAAACGTGTAGACATACATTTTCATGTAATTCAGAGGTATAATTGATCTGCCTAGCTTGGTAGGTTAAGGGTTTCACTCATGCTGGACTCACTTAAACGTTAGCTAGCTAGTAGTGCTAGCCTAGTAGCCTAGCTAGCTACTACTGTACTGTCAATGCGTAGCATCGTTAGCGAGCTAGCTAATCAGCCCACTCGGGTCGTATCTGACAATTCCTTTGCTACAAATTCATATTTCACGAATATTCTCATACCTTGAGTTCTTCTATATGGTCCCTCTTGATGACTAGCCAGGGTATATAGTTTCAGTTGACAGTTTGCCTTTGTAGCCGGTAGCTAAAGTTAGTTCAATGATTCTCGGCATTCCCATTCCATACTCCCTTCCCGTTCAGCATCCATCCAGTGCAACTCAAATTCATGCCTCGCCTCGGTCTTACTCCTAGACGTAGGCTACCTACCTTGTCTAGACTAGAATAGTAATTATAGATGTATTTTACACCCACAAGAACCACCTTTTTTTCCTGTATCTGACAAGTTTGACAGTTGACTTTTGGAGAGTCCTTTAATTTTTTTTACATTATTGAAGATGATGCCATATGGAACTGCCATTTACATAAAATGGTTGTAGTTCAACTTATGAAACACTTTTTTTTCATGAAACCACACTTAGCTAAAACAAAGGTGGATACGTTTTAATTAGGTAAACACATTGTAGGCCTACAGCAGAGAAAACATTTATAAACACTCAAGTAAACATGCCTGCACGTTAAATGTCTTCAGCCTCACTAACATATTACAAAATAAAGAGAGCATTGTGTAAACATCAGGTGCTTTCAAATGTTCCTATAGGGAATCAGCAAGGAAAATGTTGGCACAGGTGATGGTTAGATAGACTAATAACCTAACATTTCCTAAAACATTAACAAGCAACATTAAAGATACAGCGCAAGTCCTATCCATTAATGTATTACAGACCGTGTCTAGTTTGGAAATTAGCCTTTTATGTTTCTAGCCTTTCATGTTTTTGGCTTCCATCAGTGATGAGTTCCGTCCCTGTAATGAGCTGATTGAGTCATATATAATTACTAGAACTAGACAGCATCATTAATTGTCTAGAATTGTCTAGTGATAGTGTTGAATGGGTATAGTGCATTATGATAACATCTCAACAACTAGGTATGAGTATGAACTACCAAACAAATTCGAATAGAAGTGCAAATATTGATCATAAAAACAACTTGTGTACAAAATCAAGGAATGGTCAGAGTAATTCAAATCAATGTTTTTCTTAAATCCAATCTGGGGGTAAGGTCAATGCATGGATCTCTCATAATGTCAGAGGCTTTGGTCTGGTCCATTCTGCAGTGTGCTTTTGGCATCCTCTAGTGGCTCAAGTTAGCATTGCTGCTCAGCAGCATGTACTTGCTCCAACATCAGCCATTCTAGTTATAAACTGACAATTTCCTCCAAAGTCCTCGTTTCATGTTATACTTCAGTAGAGAAAAGGAGGCTTTGACGTTTGCTGTCAGGGGTAGGAATGCTCTCCAGTTGAAGGAAATATAACAGGAGCTGGACCTAAAAGCAACAAAAAAGAATTGATTAGAACCAGAGTTTTGCATGTGCTACGAGTTTCTGGGCTCTGCACATACCACTGACACCCTAGAACAGCCCAAAGTCAACTGTCAACCCTGATAGTACCTGTGACATGACCTCCAGTGACCAGCTGTCATTCATAGTGATGGGCTGTGAGGCATTGACTTGAATTTTGCTGTCTTTCTCAGACGGACGGAGCAAGGTGGGGCCAAAGACAGTGGCCAGGTTGTGGAACGACATCTTGTTGACACATTCATTTTCAGCAATCCTTCGAGAGGGGAGGGAAACCAGAAATGTAGCTTACAGGATGCTTGATACGTATTGATTCCCCATGACAAATGCTCTACGACAGGTTATACCTATTGCCAACAGAGGGGGGGAGTTTCGATAGCTTTGTTTGGATGGAACTCATTTTTACAAATGAGGGTTGTTGTGTTTCTAGAGACCGTACCTCTTCAGGTGATCCAGCAGAAAGAGGAAGGTCACCAGGTTGGGTTCAGGCAGAGACATCAGCAGGTTTAGCATGCAGCTCTCCTTAGCCACACTGTCTGATAGGGCTGCAACACGAGATCAATCTTAGTTTAAAAGTAGCAACACATAACATACACTTTACCTTTTATGTATGATTATATCGCTGATGACAAATCACCAAGGTATTCTTTTACCAAAAGCAATTTACAACTGTGCATATAGTAAGTGTAACAATGAATCAAGGTTTTTTTTTTTTTGGGGGGGGGGTAACAGCAGAGATACTGACCAATGCCTCCAGCAAAGTTGGGGTACAGGTCATCAGTGAACAGAGGTTCTGGCAGTTCGCGGAAATACAGCTTCAGTGTTCCAGCAATGGCATTCACATCCATCTCCCTCATCATCACCGACACATCTTTATTGTCTACCAATCAGAAGGGGACATCAGCACCAGAAATGAATTAGAGAGAATACTACCCAAATCTATCCATCACGGCCATCGTATTACAGTAGATTTCCGTTGTTTGTGAGGGAGGAGAGATGAGATGAACTCACTGGCGTCGAATGCAGCCTTCAGAGTCTGGATGTCTGTGGCTACTCCAGAAACACGGTAGATGCCCACTTCCTCCATCCCTCTCCGCTCTATCTCCTCCACACACTGCCTCACGATCAGAGGCACCTTGGAGCGCTCCCGTCTGTCAAGGACACAAGCATTCCTCACCGTCAGCATACCGTGTCTGATTCCTGTTTTTCCTGGTATATTAGTCCCTTTGTGAACATACACGTCATGTTTCGTGGCCTCTCCTTCACTCACTTGGTCACGGCGCTGATTTTGACGCCAAACACCCCTGACTGTTTCCGTGATGGCATTCTCTTCAGGCTGAACTCCCGGCTGGTGAACTTCATTGACAGCTTCACCTCAATCTGTCCCCCAAAAATGTGTTGTACGAATTTTAAATCGCATCAAACATTGTCACCTCTTGCTTGTCCTTAAACCTTGTAGCGGGTTCAGGAGATGATGCAAGTGTAACATTATAGATTCACAGCTACAATGCTGTTCAATATGTAATCATCACACTATGGTGTAACTGTAGATTTAAAACTTTAGAAGCAGTGATGACTTTCCAAATACATACCCCATTCATGGTGATGACTGTCCTCTGCCAGTCTTTGTTCTGTAGTGTTTGAGGATCCAGCTGGAAAACGTTAGCTAATTGTTAAACTGGGTGTGTATCATAAATATGACACATCAATGAAATACACAGTAAAAACAAGTTCAAAGTAACAGCAACACATTATATAACCTAACATTCATCAGATCTTCATCTTAGTCTCTCGTTTAAAAGATTGGGTACTTTCCTCCTTTACTTCCCATTCTCCAAACATATGTCTGGATCTTACATACTGTACCAAGTGACACTCAATCATCCTTACATAAGCTCCACATGGTTGGGTACTGTCAGCTCATGTCACTGATCTGTTTTAATCATCTGACTAACACTGAACTGCCAGCGTTCATTTGGCGTGATCAGGCACGAGTGTTGTGATAAAATCATCTCCAAGCAAGTGGGAGTTCTTCTGATTATCTGACACGCCAGATGTCCTTTCACCCAAAGAACAAAAACAATTCAATCTCATTCGGATTATTTCTTTGTTTCTTTTTACGTAACACTATAAGCACGCCTTCCAAAATATAATGAACCAGATATACGCATTAAAAAGAAGAAAAATAGGAAATACATTCATATTCATGACATTTGGAGACAGGCAAAAGGATCGCTAAGAGCTCTACAATGTTTACCCCCAAAATACCACGTATTTTGAATACCTATCCATCCACATACAACCACCAGTCTCTGCGCTGTATGGTTACCTTCTGCCTGAGCAGGGTGTTGCGGACTCGCCCCCACAGACGAGCCCCCGTGCCCTGGGGTTTCCCAGGACCCGGGTCCCCTTCCTCCTCCAGACTGCAGGTGCTAACGAACCGGCTGCTGATCTGATCCACGTTCTGATCCAGCTCGCTTTCGCAAGTGTCACTCATTCTCTTCTAGTCTCTTGGTCTCAGTATCTACTTTCGCAAAGCTACTTGACTGAAAAATGAAAGAAAAAAAGCTGTCTAGATAAAATCAAATCTGTAAACTTAGTTCCATATTACAAGACCAGGCTCCCACAGTCATGTATATGGTCCAGTTATCCACAACAGTGTCCTACCCGCGTACTGTCCTCACCATAGTCCAGCTACTTTCTCTCCCGATGAAAACAAGATGAACAAAGCCAGCTCAGGGACCACGTTGTCTTTCTGTTGTCCCACATCCCAGATGGATCTGTGGATTAACTTCTGAGAATCCCCTCCTACCCAGATTACGGACGCGTGCCTGTAGCTGCCTGGAAGCACAGCTGCATAGGTCCAGCCTCCCTGGTGGTCTCGTCTAGATCCACAGAGGTGACCCCTGGCCCTCAACTTGACGACTTTGCTAGGTCCTTTCCTTCTCCTCCTCCTAAATCCTCCTTTAATTCCATAACATGTTCAGGACGAATGCACACAAACAACATGAATAATCTTTCTTCCTTTAATCACAAACTAACGTTCCACTGAAGAGGTCAGGGAGAAGACAGTGAGTCATGACCAGGGTCCTGTTCACTAATCCCTGAAAGTGATCTGCTTGTTAATCAGTGACGCAGCATATTGTGCGTTTGCTCCGAGGCCCAGTCATTGCCTGCTAGTCTTTTCTTTACCTCGAGTTCTTTTTGCCTTGAGCGGGTGGAGAAAAGTCAGTGACTTTCAAGGAAACGTATTTATCTCAGGCACTGTCTATGCCCACCTATAAAGCAGAAAGAGCCATTCTTTGACTTATCACAAAAGGGATTCTCTCTGCGTTCCCCTTCCTCCCTCATGTGTTGGAGGACTGCCAGAAGATGCATTTGGCTATCCTGTCTCCAGTCCCAACTGTCATCTCCCCATCTGTCTCAACTACACCCCTGCACCAGGCAATGGTGACCAATCAACAGCCCACCAATCCCTTGTCTTTTCAGCACCGTAGGGTGGATCCTCACCACCAGCCTACCATAGACCAGATAAATCCCTCTCACAATGGAGTGTCATTGGAGTTTCAACATCAACATGCTCCTGACACATATTTCAAGTTGTTGGAAAGGCAGAACAGGATGCCATATCCCTCATCCCCCTCACCTGCAGCTGTCCTTTGGCCATGATCCTGTCTGTGTTCTCCCCGTCCTCCTTGGTTTTGTGGCAGCACTTCTCGTAGCACAGCAGCCTCAGGGTCTGAGAGCCCTCCAGCTCAATCTCAAACTCCTGCATGGCACACAGACAGATTAGTTCACTGGTGTGACGATATAGAGGTGACTATGAACTAGGTCACCGCAGGCCTGCGTGCTGACAGACTGTATGTCACCTCGTTCCAGTTGGGTTCTGTAGAGTCTCGGTACACGCGTGTCTTGGCCTTGTTCACAAAGTAGCCAAAGGAATCAACCTCCAGAGTGCAGTAGAGATCTGAACAGAGGAGCAACTGCTTTTAATCCAGGAAAACATCCTAGCTAAGCCTTTATATGAACTCCGAAAGTAATTAGGTAAACAAATACTGATTTGGGGGTACAAATGCTGTACATTTAGGTTGAAGAACCACAGGGGATAATCCCACATATAAACCCTCCTGTAGTACCCAACATTGACAGAGAGACTAAGTGAGCAGATGGGATTGACAAGGAGGCTCTCCTGCACTCCCCCCCTCCCCCCCACCCCCCGACCTGGGTGACTGGATTATTACCTAGAATATGAAAACTAGATGCCACTTACTTAAACTCTGTTTGAGCCCTGACGCAGAGTGAACGATTACATTCAGGAAGCCGTAGAGCCCAGATGACTCATCCTCTGCAGACAAACAGGAGGACAGAAAAGAGAGTCCTGATTGATTTTCTTTTTATAAATCGGAACTGTCAGAAAATGTTCTCTGTGGCGAATATCTGCCTTGTCAACCCGACTTGTACGGCCTACCTTCTTTATTCATGGTCATTGGGATTGTATGGACGGTCTGAAGCTTCACACACGAGTTGGTTAGCATCTGCAGCTCCAGAGAGGTCAGAGAAAAGCTTTTGAAACCTGCAGCAGAGAACATGACAGAGGGGGGTGATTCTGATGGTCACCACGCCGTGGCAGGGTTGAGACAGTAAAGTGGAGAACAGCGGAGAGGATGTTGCAGAGAGAGAACCCCTCACATTTCTTCTGCTGCTCCCGGATGATGTCTCTCCACTCTGCGCGCTCGTAATCGGAGGAGATCAGGAAGGTGAAGCCCTGTGTGGAACACAAACGGCGTTAGCACAATATTAAACAGTCAGAAACCCCCAGGACAGGCTGTACCACATCACCACACCTGTAGAGGGCAGCAAACCGCCAAACAAAATGACTGACCAAACCACGTATGACCCAGCAGGCAGATAAAGGGACAGTAATACTACTGGGGAGTAAGAGAAAGAGGCTAGCCCTAACTCTGCGGGCTGTCTCACCTTCCCATTCCTGTTGGCCACTCTGAAGGCCATGCTGGGGGACATGAGAAGCAGCAGAGACTCCTGCTCTGACAGCTTCTTCCTCATCCTCTCCATCGCCTTCGCCCCTTTAGTTGTTCTCTGGAAATACGAAAGAATTAAACTTGGCTGCCGTTCAAACACGAACGTCCACACACAAAAAAAAGTGTCACAATGGAGGCTGTTCTATTTTAAGGTCTACTTAGAAACACGAGGGTTTGTGCCCATTTTGTTGATGTCGAAACGAAATGTGTGAATTGATCTTGATATCAACATTCAGGAAATCCTCTCTCACGTCTCCCGTTCTTATACCTTCTCTCTCTGGATGTCGTTCTTGATCTGGGAGATCTTGATCTTCATGGCATCGATCTCCTCATCCTGGACCAGGGGGATGGGGGTGGACTCGGAGTCCTCGATAGTCTGGAAGGTGAGGTCCGCCAGTGGGATGTACCACTTACAGTCATACTGCTGACCTTTCCTGGACACACACACAGGCACAGGGAAGCACCATCACACACCAAACACAGAGAAGGGGAGCCTACATTGCTTCTAGCTCAGGTAGACCAGTTGATGCCAGAAGTGGGTGTTGACGGTCAGGGGACGGCACGGACTCACCCCGCCGTTTGTTTCTTCAGCTTGGCGCAGAGCAGCAGGTCTGTGAAGAGGAAGACGTGACGGAGCTTCCTGGATCCCTCCGCCAGCTCCACCATGAAGCGGTCTCTGAGCAGCTGACGGTTCTAGGTGGCAGAGAAGAGGAAACCACACACTGAAGGTTCTAGGTGGGGGTAGAGGAGGAGACCACACACTGAAGGTTCTAGGTGGGGGGAGAGGAGGAAACCACACACTGAAGGTTCTAGGTGGGGGTAGAGGAGGAGACCACACACTGAAGGTTCTAGGTGGGGGGAGAGGAGGAAACCACACACTGAAGGTTCTAGGTGGGGGGAGAGGAGGAGACCACACACTGAAGGTTCTAGGTGGGGGGAGAGGAGGAAACCACACACTGAAGGTTCTAGGTGAGGGAACATCTTCACTGTTCCTGACACCAGTGGGAAGGGGGGGGAGCTATTTAAAATAAAAATAAAAAATACAATATGCTCATGGTCTAGTATTTGAATTTCTCAACTACAATGATCCAGTGTCACCCTGAGGTTAGTTGCTTATCCTATTACTTGACAACTGGTATTGCATTTACACTTACACTTTCTGCTGTCCCAGATACACAATGGTTTAAAAGCAATATTTGATCCCATCAAAGTGAACCCACAAGAACTGCACAGCAGGAAACCGACCCCTCCTCATTCATCCAATCCCCCGTTGACAAAACACAGATTAGGGGAATAAACTGTTGTGCTATGGGGTCACCACACATTTCATTTGCCATCAAGGTTTTATAATCCCATGACAACTGAATTGCATGTACAGTAACATGAAAAAGGAACGTGCTCTGGGTAATTATGGACTTCAATAGAGCTATTTGATGAATGTGAACAGGCTGGCTCTATACAGGAACTTTCCCAAGCCTAAACTGCTAATTACACCAATGACGCAAACAAAGTATACTTGTGTATGTCCCCAAATACATACAGTTAATCCTATTCATATACTTGTATACAGAAATGAGCTGTATGACATAAAGCTCAGTTCAAACCTCTAACCGCTGTCTCTGTAACTGTCTGGTTGTTCTAAAAGCGCTCGTGTTTTCAGTAACAGATCATCATTTCAGCACTTCCTGTGATCCTCCCAGCCAGCCTTCCAGGCCAGCAGGGTGGTGACGGAGGCTATGACATCTGGTCTTCCTGTGGACGGGCGAGAGCTTAGGGTGTCAGTGTTGTTCATCCTCACCTTTGACCCTTGGACACAGCGCTGCTTATAGTCACACACACACGGTACCCCCCCCTCTAACCACAGAGCGGCAAAAGAAGGACTCCACCAGGGAGGAGATTTCTGGGTTCAAAATTCCTGTATTTACATTGGCATCTGATTGAGCTGTTTTCATGTTCCTTTTTAAGACAACTAACTACAAAAAGCTGTAGGAGAGGCCTACCAAAACATAACTACAAAGGACTCAAATCATCACAGTAATTACACTGTGCATACACAAAACTCATGCTGCGTACAATACACTAACTAAACTTCACTGGTTAAATGGGGAAAGCCAGAGCCAGACTGTAGGCCCACACATGAACTAGACATTCTCGACGAAACTCCGTACTTGTACATTTCATGTACTCATTTACTTATGCTAAGGAGTCCAAATGTGAGGGGCGGCAATGAGTGGGAGTTTCCAGTAATGATAGAGGAAGTTCTCAATCAGGGAATCTGAATCAGAGGGGGTCAGGGGGGTGAGGGACCGAGAGAGAGGCAAAGCCAGTGCAGTACTCATGAGGAAGGGTGGGCAGATGTTCGATAAGACCGGTAGCAGGTAATTTCTGGGAAACGGAGCTCAGAAACTTGGAGAGAAGGATGGGAGTGACCAAAGATTAGGTGATGGGCTTTCCTGGTAATGTCGTGGAGACCCTCGGCCTTTCGTGTTTATACTACTGGGTCATGTGCTTCCTCTAACACTCCCCCTTCCTCCGCTAATAAAGCAGACAGGCAAAGATGACTCAGCACAATCTGAGTCACCAAGCTGGTTTATTACCGTTCCCAGACGCATCGTTCTCAAGGCTTTTACTGTTACACGACAGAATGCTCACACACCGTTGCCACTTTGACTCTCAGATGTCTGTGGATCTGCACGCGTTTGGTGTTTGAGGTAATCCATCCTGGCCACATGAAATACTGTGGCGTGATAAAAACAAGAGAAGACAGTGTTCTCTCCCTTCATCAGGCAGTGACTGCAACTCATATCCTGACAACCGGCTAAAGGTCCTCAAATACTACCTACACAATGAAGCACTGTTTTACTTACTAGGATGTGTGTGGCCACAAAAACATATGGCATTACAAGGAAGGTCAAGGCACTCTCTGTGCCCAGTCTGTGCCACTGTTCCTGCCTGTCAGACCACTGGATTTGTCCTTGGCAGAGAGAGCAAGTGTTCCAAGGCGGGTACAGACTGTACCCCCACCTACTGTGACCCTCCTCTAGTGCCGAGGCGGGGGTGGAGGGGTGGGGGGTGGGTGGGTTGAGGGGGGAAATAAAAAAGAAAGCTATACTGCATCCATAAGAATGAGTATACACTTTTTTTTCAGAATCTGAATTTGGTTTATTCGCCATGTATGTTCTTGGTGAGTGCCCAATGGGATCTATTTCGGACGAGCAGTCTCGTCCAATCACGAAGCCACCTTGTTCCATACTGACCTCTCCCTTCTTGATGGTCATGGACTGCCTGCGCGGGGTGATCTCCTCGTTGATGCTGGATAGGAAGTTCTGGGAGATGCGCAGGGCGTCCTGCAGCAGAGGGTGGTCCGGGTGGCCGGAGGGAGTGTGCTTCAGAAGGTCCTGCAGGGAGAGAGAGTGAGAGAGAGCCGAGGAATCCAGCTGGGTCACCATACATCTTGTGTGATTGTGAAGTTTGGTGTCAACAGACTGGGAGTGTTGCGCGGGGCGATGAGGAGTGAATGTTTGTTTGACGTACATGCAGAACAAGGGTGCTGCGGGTCACTCTGTCCACTGGTTTATAGAGCAGGGCTGTGGGAGGAGAGGGGGATACAGGAAATTAGAAACAGCTTGTACCTTTTTTTGGGAGGGGGGAGCACAAGTTTCTTGTAGTATGTTTGAAACGTCTCGAATGAAGTTGTTTCACTTACTTTCCAGTGAATGTTTGGCCTGGTCTTTGCACTCCTTTGCCGTCCTGACCTTAAGATTCTAAGGGCACAACAGGAAGGTCATCTTGGCGTGTCAAACATTAACAAGGAGATAAAATCACTGCTAAACAGCTCCATAAGCCACGAAGGCGCTACTACTGTAGACACCGGGGGAGTGTTGAAGTTGCCTAGTCGACACTTCCCTAATGCAGCTGCAGAACATCAAACAGTGGCTTTGCCGCCACACTCCCCTGCCCCGCTGTGAGTGGTGCGATACATACCTCAGATATTTCAGCAAACTGGATGTTAGCCTGGCAGCACTTGTCGGCTGTCTCCACGGCAACCTTATAGTTATCCACAAAGGCCCTGTACACTCCCAGCTGGCTGGCCTATAGTGGTGAGAGAGGCATGGAACACAAATGTCTATGAGAGTTTATCTGGTAAGGGGCACTGGGGCGTTAAGTGAGACGACATAGTGGAAAGGTGCCCTCTCTAGTGGTGCATACACACAGCCTAGGCAGGCCTGTCATGCTAGCTGTTTTTTCCATAAAACACAAACAAGATTTATATTGGTATACTGTAGATCTAAGGGAACACTCATAACATGACACACTGGCTGAATGGCTTCTGTGTGTGCACACCATGTGTGACATCTTTTTCTCCTTCACCTTAATAGTGAGGCTGCTCTCCTGGTCGGGAGCGTCCTAGAGTGGTTTGTTCCTCTTTATTGCCTGTCATGTGGTAAAGCAGGCTTTTATCTGTGCAGGAGATGTCTCCAGGCTGTCTGCTCAGCTGCATCCATCGCACGTTAAAGCCAGTCTTTAACTCCCTCGTTTCTCTTCTCAACCTCTCCTTCTTTCCACTAATATTAATGATCAAAGTCGGTCTACTGCCGCAAGACTTATGATCTGAACTGTCTCCGAAAGTGACTGATTGACTTAATAACTACCTACAAAAATGTCTAAAATGCTTTCGGAGTCTGAGGGAGGTCTGGGTGAACAAAGGAACTCTAGAATGATCCATCACAAGCAACCGCACCAGTTTCTGGAAGAGATCCCCCACACACTGGTTGTGGCTCCAGTCCTGGACTCTGGGTAGCAGCGCGTCATAGAAGTCCTTGTGGATGTCATGGAGCTCTGGCACCTTGAAGAAGATGATCTCTATCTGCTGGATGGTGAGCGTTGGCTGGGAGGTGGTGGCCGCCGCCCTCAGAGGCTTCATAGGCTGGTGTAATCAGTTCAAGACCAAGGTTAGTGTGTGTGTGTGTGTGTGTCTGCGAGTGAGCAAAACAGTTCCCATGGTTTTCATCCAACACATACCAGGAGGAGAGCCTCCAGGTGGCTGAGATACATCTCCTCGCTGGCCAGGATCCCGGACAGAACCCACTTCCTCATCTCCAGCCCTTTCTCTTGATCCAGCTCACCCTAGAACGGGGGATGGAGAGGGAGATGAGTGAGAGGAAGACAGCGTGTGAGAGAGATGCAGAGATAACAGTTCCCTGTTGAGACTTCCACCAGGCTCCTTTTGGGATTTTTAGTTTGAAACAGAAGCGATCTTCACTAATCCCCTCAGAGTTCAGTGAGGCCTCTTAAGCCCCTCGGGCAGGAGAGAATGTTCTCCAGGGAAGAGAACACCACAGATTTGATGAATACTACCATGGGATGCAGAGGTTAAGCCTAGATCTAGAAGTTTACTGTATCTGTGGTTTTCTCAACCTGTGACCTGCAGTTATTGACGGTCCAAATGCATCAGTCAGTTTAGGTTCAGAGCCACACAGAGCTGCTACAAAGCAGAGCTCTACAGACTGGCTGACATTCTCCTGACTGACTAGTGAGAGGAGCCTCGCTGGTTTTAACCTTTGAAGATCAGAGAGGGGAACACATCAGAGGCCTGGGACCCACGGGGAGAGCAGGGGTGGGCTGGGATGTGGGTGAGGTGTACAGGATGCGGTTGGGAATACCCAAGCCTCCCTCAATTAAATACGACGGGGGATCCAGTGGCAGGTAGGTGGAAACATCAACCAGGGGACTGAGATGTGGTGGCGTGGGTGAGGAACAAGAGACACTCGTGGAGGGGGATAATGGGTGGATGCAGGGGATGGAGAGTGGAGGACAGGGGATGGAGAGTGGAGGACAGGGGATGGAGAGTGGAGGATAGGGGATGGAGAGTGGAGGACAGGGGATGGAGAGTGGAGGACAGGGGATGGAGAGTGGAGGACAGGGGATGGAGAGTGGAGGACAGGGGATGGAGAGTGGGGGACAGGGGATGGAGTGTGGAGGACAGGGGATGGAGAGTGGAGGACAGCGGTGGCAGAAGTGGGGCAGTCCGTGAAGGGACAAGGGCAGAGGAACAGGGAGACAGAGACACAGAGGCTCGTAGTAGCAGTTGACCCAGTAACATTACCGAGAGAGTGGACTCCAGAGAGCCGGAGGAGAGCGTTTCTCGGCTGCTGCGGCTTTTGGAGCGGAGGCGCGGTGACGGGGAGGGGGAGGTGCCAAAGGGCAGGAGGTCGTGGTGGCTCTGGCTGTCCTCGCCGGCCTCCAGGTCGTAGCCATAGGAAAGAGGGGTCCCACTGTAGGGGGCCTCTGTGATAACCATAGAAACAGGTAGGGTCAGAGATGATGTAAAAAAACGAATGCAACTACAGCAGTTCATAAACTCTCCCTAACATTGCATCACAAACCAATATAATGCACTGGCAATTGAGGGTATGGCAAAGGCATGTTAAAAACAACAATTGAAACAATTCTCTGACAATACAAAAAGCTCTTTTTTTTCAAACCAATGAGAGACAACTCCTTTTTTTTGGCCAATGCTGTGTCTCTGTGTTTTAAATCCCTTGTGACCTTCAGAGAGCCTCTGTCCAAATCTAGTTCTGAGCCTGTGCCGGGCACACAGGGATTGTCCCAAAGCAGTGGATCAGCACATACAACTGCAGATGTGTCCCACTCTGCTCTGTTGTGATGGAGAACACTACAGGTCCCTCTCTAAATCCCTACCACACAGATGCAGTACATTGTGTACTACTTAATATGCTCTACTTTCTATCGAAGTAGTAACCTAAAAAGTCATTCGTAACCTCAAGAACGAAACCTGGTAACAACTGTGTTTCTCCTTCTCAGCCAGGTCATCTCCCTATCCTCCTACTACATGTACAGTAAAAAGAGACCTGCTGTCTGGTAAATGTCAACAGCATCTAATGTTTGTGCTTCACCTATATGTTTCCTCAATCAGTCATCTGGCAGTGGAAAAACAAGTGGTAAGCCCTGTTATTGTCATCTTGACTCCACATCACTGTCTATCATTACTGGCAGTTAGTGTGTGGAAACAGGCGGAACAGCTCGAGTCAATGAAGTGATAAAAAGAGGTCTGTTTGACTCGTTTGGGGTCTGGTTAAAATAGCACTGACGTCAAGCATGCGAAGATTACACAGTGACATGAGTTACACCATGACAGGATGACAGTAGATCACCTCTACTTGGTAAACAAGGGAAAGAGGATTCCGGAAGCGACAGAAGATAAAGCCAGACCCAGAGGAGAGACGGCCTTACAACCAGAGACCACGACAAAAGGCCTGAACAAACAGGCAGAGTCTTGCAAACAGGGGCCACTGTGTTGACTCTGGAGTCGGACACTATAGCAGGCTATGGCAGCTTTTAAACATAGGGGAAGTAGGTGTGAAAGGCCACATTCTGTGTTCCTGGCAAATAGCTCAAAAGTTCTGGCACAGGATGAATACACATCCTCTCGTATGTAGACCTGGTTTTGGAAGCCAGCGTCAAACCGACACGCGAATCTTAAAAAAATAAGAAAAAAAACGACTGTAGTATTAACTCAACATTCCTTTTCTATGAGCCTTTATCTGTGTCCTTTTTTTAAACTCAGAAGATTACTTATCTATGGGAGCATGGAAGAGAAGGAAAACACCCAAGAAAGCCATCGATGGAACAATAGATGTAACTTCTCTGACTACGGTTACTAAGGAAGTGTCGAGGCAGGACTGTCCGGAACATTCAGCGATTCATCACCCTCAGAGAGGAAACAGTCACTCTGCACAAGGTCATCTTTTTCTTGCCTCACGTCTCCCCCTACCTCCATCCACACAGAAACCTACACTCCAGCATGTACACAACCACGGCTGCCCTACTTGAACCACATCACATGTTTATCGACCTGGCCTCCGCTCAGTGGGACAACCAGGAGGTAGAGAAAATGCGCCGCTGTGCAGTAATTGGGAGCAAGTGAGAAAATGGGTTCAAACTCAAACACTGTTTGACTAGGTGGTTAGACAGCAGAGTCAATGTAGGACAGCTCTCCGCCCCCCCCTCCCTCCCCCCCCCCCCCCACCATCAAGGGTCAAAATGGTTTCAATTGTGCAATCGAGCTGCAATAAATACATGATAATGACATTGCATAATGGTGCTTAATCCAACAGCTGTGGCGGGACCCTGCATCCATGCAGCAGGATCAGAGGCAGACATTCTTCTGGACAATTTAGAGACAACAACAGTTTTTCAGTGTTCTAATACCATCCAACTTCTGGTTTAACACGATCCTACTTAGATCATTACATGATGTACAAGTCAAGTAGCAGTTTAGTACTTCCCAAAGAACATCTCTCTTAGATCATCTTCAAAGTTTAGAATTGATCATCAAATTGTTAGATAGATAGATCTATTATAACACAGTACAACAGAACTGACCTAAAATAGCAACAAGAGTTCAGAAAGCAAGACCACAAGTTAGTTTTTTGCGCATTCTCATCCAGTGCCACTATCCACGTGTGTGGCACAATACTGTTCGGTAGAGGATTACAATGGGAGTGTACATCATAAAGACACATCCACTGACCTGTAATCCTAATCCACATACTTGTAGCCTATGGACCAAACCATCTCCATAGTAAAGCAATGACAGATGGGTAGCCAGTATAACTCTACGGAATAAGAGAACCAAACAATGATTTAACATCGCAATATTGGATTGAACATGACCTTGGAAGAGGACTGAGTTCACACACGGTTCAAAACAATACAGGTCAGGATATCCTTTACAAAGGAATACATCCCTTGAAATAGAACTTGGCTCGTCTTGAGTAAACAGTGTAAATGGAGCATGTTAGACATCTGATCAAATACACAGATGCCTTGTGCTGATCTCATAGATTCCTGTGAATCCTAAATCGGATGCTAAATGTGGATCCAAATCTCCATGTGGTGTGTGCATTAAAACTCCAGTAAGTAACCCGTGGTTGATTAAAGTTCGCCAGAACGTCTCTAAAGAGAGAAGGATGGAGTGTTCCTTCTGAAAGTGAACCAGGAAGTGATCCAGACAGAGATCAGAGTGAGAAGACAGGGTTCCTGCCCGGCCCATCTGGAGACACTAACTGCTTGATTAAATGTTCTAAACTGAGACCAGCCATTCTGTCCTATTGACATTGAGCATTTAGACCGAAAAAGGACAAAAACAGAACTTAAATATGTGTATCGATCCATGGACAGGGTTCACATTTCCTCTGAGCCCAACTGGAACTTCAGTGTCCGTAAATCATCAGGTTAGTATCGAGAACAGCAGCATGTCAGTCTCTGTGTCTCCTCTGCTGGGTGAGTTTAGCTGCAACAGCGATAAAAGAGGCAGTAGCAAATACCAATGTGTGATGTTGTGAAAAGGTCAGTGCCACTTTATGGCTCCCCTAAATGGATTCTCCTCCTGCTCGTGTGGTCACTGGGGAGACAGGGCTCAGAGATTGACCAATCGGAGGGGGGTCGAGGTGGTGATGACTGTTACACATACTGTAGCCCTTCATACCCCCATTTCAGCTCTCCTCACTTCATAAGGTGAATGCAGAGCAGTGGGACTCTGGCCAATCGCTGATGCATCCCTTTATTTAGCTCAATTGGTGACACAGATCTTCGTGCTACAAAGAGTTGCACTTCAACCCCGCTGCAGCAAAGGCTCCATTCATTCACGGCACCAGATAGGGGGCCTACTGGGGCTGGATCTGCACCCGCACTTCCCCTCAGCACATCTGTTCTCTCTCCCACCCAGCTTCGCCCATCAGGTTGAAAAGAAACAGGCTTGTGGCATCTGTGACGGGATGAAGCTGGTTCAACAGCCCTTGAAGGAGCTGACTGGATGTGTTGGCAAGTTGTCAGAGGCCGAGTCAACCAAACATCAGCACATCCGAGTCCGTCCAAAGAGGCTGTTAAAGTAGGCGGGGGCTGGAAGGCAGACCACAGGACCAGAAGAGGCCGAAAAGGCCCACCAGCTCTCTGCTCAGATCTGTTATAAGACAGCCTAAAATTAGTGCCAACCAGAGAGCAGCAAAAAGCTGGTGCTCAGCCGCCCAGCCAAACACACCTACTAATCAGGGTGTTTAAATAGCTCAGGATGGCCACGGTAAGGCCCTGAAGAAGAGAATATCCAGGTCCAAAAATTACTCCAGTGTGTGACCTTATAGAGGACAGTCGAACTCACTTGAGCTCTGCGGTAGAGCACACACACTCACACTCAAAATAAAGCTGTGATAGCAGTGTGAAATAGGGGAGAAGAGAGCCATTGGATAACCATGTGGTCTTATTTCTTCATATCACACATTCAATTATTCATATCATAACACCTGTGTGCTGTCGAC